>NW_027257565.1:82000-371445 GCF_043159975.1 Macaca nemestrina
TGGTTGGGGTTGGGTTGAGCTGAGGAGGAGTTAGGGGGTGATGTGTGAATCTCGGTACAAGTGTAGAGTGTCAAAACATTCAACGTGCTGGGGGGTGTTTTCCATACAGAAAATAAATTTACTATAATTCAGAGAAAGAGAACTACAACAGCTAAAAATACATGGAAGAATGTTTAACTCCCTGAGTAATTAGCATAGTATCATAGTCAGGTGGGTGGTTTTGGAGCCAAGCATGGAGTCCTGCTCTGAAGTTAGAGGTTTGACCTTGTGCAAGTCACTTGGTTATACCTTGTTTCTTCCTCTTAGAATGAGGACAAGATGGCCTACCTCATTGGCGTTTTGTGATGAAGGGAGATGATTCAAGCCAAGCACTTATCACCAATAACAATTCCAATAATAACAATAATAAAAATGTTAATTAGAATGGAAATGAGTTGCCATTTTCCAGCTATAAAATTATTGAAGGTTAAAGATGACACTGCTCCATGTCACAGAGATACGGTATGGAACTGTAATTGGTGCCGTCTTTCCGGAAAGCATGATTTTTTAGGATTTCTATATATATATATATTTTTGAGAACAAGTTTCGCTCTTATTGCCCAAGCTGGAGTGCAGTGTCATGATCTCAGCTCACTGCAACCTCTGCCTCCCAGGTTCAAGCAATTCTCTTGCCTGCCTCAGCCTCCCTAGTAGCTGGGATTACAGGCATGCCCCACCATGCTTGGCTAATTTTTTTTGTATTTTTAGTAGAAACGGGGTTTCACCATATTTGCCAGGCTGGTGTCGAACTCCTGACCTCAGGTAATCCACCCACCTCGGCCTCCCAAAGTGCTGGGATTATAGTTGTGGGCCACCACACCTGGCCAGATTTCTATACCTTTTGATTTAGTTCTAGGATCCTATCCTAGGGAAATAATCAGAAATGTGGGGAAAGACGCATGCACAAAATTGTTCACTGCACTTCCTTAAAAACTGGAATTAACCTCCCCAGCAGTGGAGAACTAGTTAAGTAAACTATGGTACGTGCATACAATGGAGTACTAGGCTACCGTATAAAATTATTTGAAGCATGTTAATGATGTGAGACAATGCTCATAAAGGTGAAAGTGAAATATCTTCTAAACTGGCTAATGGAATATGTCTACATGCATAAACGTAAATAAAATATGCCAAAATGCTAATAGAGATTCTCTTTGAATGATAAGATGATGGATGATTTTTGTTTTCTTCTTTATATACTTTTTCACTGTTTTCAAATATGTTGCAGTGAGTCTTTATTCATTTTTACAGCACAAATAATAAAAATTACAGAAAGAAAAGGAGACGCAGTCGCCTCTGAGTCATTTCCCTGTTTAGGAAGTGAGTGTTTTATTAAGGATCCGTCTTGGTGTGGATTCCCTAGAAGCCCATCAGAAGGCTTTCTGTGGAACCATTTTTTACTCCTCCCTGATTCACATGGAAGTAACAAATGTTTTGGGAATGGAAAAAACGTTTATTTCATTTTTATTTTTTAAGAGACAGGGTCTCACTTTGTTGCCCAGGCTGGAGTACAGTGGTGTGATCACAGCTCACTGCAGACTGGAACTCCTGGCTTCAAGGGCTCCCTCTGCCTCAGCCTCCTGAGTAGCTGGGACTACAGGTGAGAGCCACCATGCCTGGCTAACTTTTCAAATTTTTTGTAGAGCTCGGGTCTGGCCATGTTGCCCAGGATGGTCCTGAACTCCTAGCCTCAAGTGATCCTCCTGCTTTGGCCTCCCAAAGTGTTGGAATTGTAGGTATGCACCACCACACTCGGCTGAAACAAATATTTTGGAACAAAGAGGTAGACGTGGGTGTGCTGTGGAGACAGCATCAGGTACAGTGCATTGCCTGTCCCCATTTGCACCCTGCCCTGAACTTCATTATCTTCTAGGAAGCCACAGACAGAGTAGACTCCCCAGGTGCTAGTCAGTAGCAAACCCACAGCCAGACTGGAAATCAGCTGCTCTCTCTTCTTTAGGATTGTCATTGGAAAGCCAGGAAGCAGTTTCATAAAACCAAAAAGCAGCCCTGCCCACTCAGTACTAATAGAACATGGGGCTGGAGATGCCTGGGATGCTGGAAAAACACTCAGCAGAGGCAATGGACCCAGAGGAGGGGGCATCTCCCAGGAAACAGTCCTCCGAGGCCACAGCTGCATCTCTGGTTTCTCTCACCTGCTGCACCTTGCATGGCAAGAACGACGCCATGGGAAGGAAATGTTTGTAAATTCTGTGGTACATTGAATGCACCCGGGGAACAGGCTACTTAACAGAGATAATTCTCTTATACAACAAATGTCTTTTGAGGATATGCAGCGTGTCAGGTCTTGGGCTATGTGCTAGACATTCCCTGGTGAGTATAAAATAGAGGCCTTGGCCTGTGTGGAGCGAACTCATTTTTCTAAGTTGGACAACTTACTTCTGATATATTTGGTTTCAAATGGCAATTTTTAAATGTATTGGTTTTACTGAAAGTAGGACACACTTACTTTAGATCTGTGAAATATTGTAGAAATAGTGTTTTTTTTTTCCCTTTAGTGCAGATGTCCCAAGTGTTCCATAAGTTTAAATATTTTTGTTTAATTCATTCTTCACACCATCATCTGTGAGATGGGGCAAAGAGGGGATGCCACCTGACTTCAAGTGGGGAGCGAGGGGACAGGTTTTGGCCCTAACTTTGCCCCTGCTGAAATGTTTCAGGGCACCCCCTCCCGACGTCCATTCAGTGAGACTGGCTCTCATGATTGATCGTTGACCACTGGCCACTTGGAGGCCCTTTGCTGAGGAGCTGCTATATGTTTTCTGCCGTTGGAAGCCATTCATTCATTTATTGCAGAGCTTTTTTTAAGGCTTGAAAATTCAGTGGCTATTGTGTTATTGTTTCATTACACTGGGTGCCAGAATGAGCTCCCTAAAATCCTTGGAGACTCTGGGTTTTGTTTAGCGAATGTAAATTATGACTTCTATATGGATGCAGTTTTCCACTTGCAGTATGTTGGGACTTGAGTTCCTTCTCCCTGCTTTTGGAATGCGCCCAGGTGTTTTGCTTCGTTTAAAGATCTGACATGACCGTGGCCAGCTCTATAAATAGTCCCAAACAACAGCTATAATGCTGGCGTGATGCTGATTTTTTTCCCTGCTACCCACTGAAAGTCTTGGGAGAAAATTCTCTCTCTTTCTCTCTCTCCCTACTCTGTCTCTCTATGTCTCTGTTTCCCTCTACACACACACATACACACACTCTTCGTATGTTTATACTTCCATGTCTAACCAGAAGTAAAAATTTTGAATGCGTTCAAACACATCTGTGGTTTTGTTTCTTTCATTTTTTAAGGATTTAGATAAAAAGGAGTTAAAAAGCTTTTCAACAACGGAAAACAAAATGACTTTCCTAAGTACGTACTATGTCCAGGCATCGTGCTGAGTTAAATTAGCTCCTGTCTTCAGAGGGCAGAGTTCAGCAAGAGGGCATCTTTCTCAGCAGCGAATCATTCCAGGCTTCCTGGGGATGAAATATAAGAAGACACCTTTCATGTATTCCTGGGGACTTTGCAGCCGTACAGAGGATCGTTAACTATTGTATTAGTTGCTAGGGCAGTGGTAATGAAGTACCACATACCAGGGTGTTTCAACAACAGAAATTTATTGTCTCCAGTTCTGAAGGCTGGAAGTTCAAGGTCAAGGTGCCAGCAGGGCTGGGTGCCTTCTGAGGGCTGTGAGGGAAAGATCTGCCCCTGACCACTGTCCTTGGCTTGTAGATGGCCATCTCCTCCCTGTGGGTCTTCACGGCATCGCCTCTCTATGCGCGTCTGTCACTGTGTCCAGATTTCCCTTTTTATAAGAACATGAGTCATTTTAGATTATAGCCCACCCTAATGGTCTTGTTTTAATTTGACACCTCGGTTAAGACCCTCCCTCTAAATAAAGTCGCATTCTGAAGGAGTGGAGGCTAGGATTTTAACATGTGAATTCAGAGGGGATACAATTCATTCTGTAATGAGAGTCTTTTAGGTAATTCTTCTCCCTCTGGGAATAACTTTCCTTAAACCGTTACAGGCTGCCAGATTCATAATATAGTCCATCCATGAACAATGAAGGGGTTAAGGGTGCCAACCCCTTGCACAGTCGAAAATCCATGAATAAATTTTGACTTCCCAGAAACGTAACTACTAATAGCCTACTATTGGTCAGAAGCCTTACCAATAATAGCAACAGTCAAATCACACATATTTTGTATGTTCTGTGTATTATATACTGTTTTCTTATTATAAAGTAAGCTAGAGAAAAGAAAATGCTATTAAGAAGATCATAAGGAGGCCGGGTATAGGCTCATGCCTGTAACCCCAGCACTTTGGAGGCTGAGATGCGAGGATTACTTGAGCCCAGGAGCTTGAGACCAGTCTGAGCAACACAGTGAGACCTCATCTCTACAAAAATGTTTTAAAAAAGTATCCAGGCATGGTGGCACCTGCCTATAGTTCCATCTACTGAGGAGGCTGAGGGAGGAGGATCACTTGAGCCCAGGAGGCTGTAGTGAGCTATGATCATACCACACAGCATTCTAGTCTGGGCCACAGAGTGAAACCCTGTCTCAAAAACAAGCAAAAGATCGTAAGAAAAAGAAAATGTATTTACTATGTATATTTACTATTTATTAAGTGAAAGGGGATTATCATAAAGGTCTTCATCTTCATTGTCTTCGTGTTGAGTAGGTATAGGAGGGGTTGGTCTTGCTGTCTCAGGAGGGGCAGATGCAGAAGAAAATAAGTGGGTCATTGCAGTTCAAACCTGTTCAAAGGTCAACTGTAATTCTCTCCCCCTGTTCTCACTGAGGAGTGAGTTCCACAAGTCACATTATTTTCAAATTTAATTCTATAAGCCCAATCCCCTTACTATAGCTAAGCCCATTTCCTCTTCTGTGGTGCTGGTGGAAAACAGCCTGTTGTCACCCTTGGTCTAGTGGGTTAATAGCCATTTTCAAGGCCATGACATATCTGTCGTCTTTCCCATTCCCACATCGCATCTTGGCCTCCCTTTGGTACAGAACTCTTCTAATTCAACACAATCAGTGGACACCTACAAGGAAAGTCTTGGGAGTGGTCGTGTCCTAGACCAAATGGACGCACAGAAGGGAGACTAATGACCTCTCCCCGATTCTCTCACTGCCTGACTGGCCTGGCCACTGCAGGCAGAATTTATACTTCCTGGGGGAGTAACATGACCTCAGCTACATTTCAGTTCCCATTCTGGTCTTGGCGGTGCCCTGGGGCTGAAGCGCTGACTCTGTCAGTTCACACACCCACCACCCCCATGGCCCATGAGGACACCACACCCCACACACACTCTAGCCTGCTTTCCCACTGTTCTTTCTCATTTGGAAATCCCATAGGCAATAACAGGTATTTTTGTTGCCAAGATGGCAGGGGGGTGGCTGCAAGCACCAATATGCTGTATGAATAGCCAGTTCCTTTTGCACCCATGCTCATTAACTCTTTTTTTCAACCAATTCCACTGTAACAACAACAAGCTTATCAGGTCCTCTGTTGTCTCCCCTTCAGCATGTGCTCATCTTAAGCCTGCAGTCACCACACCTGGGGGGTTGGTCCTGGGTAAAGGCAAGATGCAGTCCAGGGGGTACATTTGATTTGAGCACACACATCTGGACAAGAGTTTGTATGTGTACTATGGGAGGGGACACATGGACAGGGACTCAAAGGGTCAATTATGTTTGCCCAGGAGGAACCCAGAGCCCTTCTAGAGAGAGCTAGAACTCTGAAGGCCAGGAATAGACAGAGAGGCAAGAATCTAGCTTTGTCCTTGGCTGTCTGAATGCCTTCCCCAGATGTTGCAGGGGTTATATTGCACAGTTCCTGGGTGAGGTACCAACAAATACAGCCCATGGAGGACTGGCCAGCACATGTGCACTTTTTGGGGGGCTTTCACCTGCCCTTCCCTGACATTCTGGAATGCTTCATGTGCTACAAATAGGAAATCAGTAGGAAAATGGGAAAAGGGAGAGGCATTTTTCTTCCACTGAATTCTGAATCCAGCCATCACTGCCTTCTCTGATGTTGTTTACTAAGATAAGCCATGTCTGAAACCATGCCTGCTGCAGTCCAATCAGCTCAGACCAAGAGTTATAATTAGGAAAGGCCTTGGGTCACTGATCAGATAAAAACACTAAAATAAATTCCAATAGCCAAAAACCATCCAGGTGCAAAAGTATAACCATCAGTAAATTATGCTTAATTGGGTATGCTTAGCTGCCCTGGGAGGAGTACAGAGAAACACATTCCAAATATAAAGCAGAACTTTCATACTTTTCACCTGAGGGTGAGAGAGAAGGGGAAGCAAGGGAAAGATGCATGTGTGTAGTTTAGGGACCGTGCTTCTCTGGGTGTGCCAGAGACCCAACTGTGAGATTCGAGGGAGGTGGATCATTCCATCGGGGAAGTAGGAAAGGGTTAAAGTGAATGCTGGCATTCACTCTCAGTATACATTATATCCATTTGTTAACCAAAACAAACACTTTCTTCAGAACCCACTAAATAGTCACCACCCACCATCTTCAGGTGAGCCCCAAAGTTAACTCTTGCTCTCTCAGGAGGTTCTCCTATGCAAAAGAATGCCCGGTGGTGATCTCGGCAGCTGGACGTGATGGGTGTGGCCAGCAGGGGCGCAACGCTGGGTGGCACCAGTTCTGCCTCTGGAAGAACACTGGGCACAGCAGGCATTCACTGGGGTGCTGAGTGCTCAGAACTCAAGCCATGAAAGAGGCCCAAGGCACAGATTGACCCTACCCACAAATTGCAGAGAATGAGGGGGCAGAACAATCAAATGTTTAGAGAACAAGGAAGGGTTGAGTGGAGTCAGCAGGGTGCTGTGAGCTTGCAGAAGTGAGTGACCCTGAGTGGTGGCCAGAGCAGGTGCAAGTGCAAGGAGGGGGTCGAGCCAGGGCCTTCTTAGTCTTTAAGAAGTAAAAGGTGGGTAGGGGGCCAGGGCCTCGTCTGGGAAGACGACCTGAGCAAAGGCCCTTAACAGACTGGGCATGGGAGGTGTGGGTGGAAGGGAGAACAACCTTAGCCCTCTTGGCCCTCAATCTGTAAAGTTGATGGTGTTTTGAAAAATCGTCCCAGTTAATGTTTTTATAAAACAGAAGTGGCTAAAAGGAGACCAATACCTCCAACTCATCGCAATATCCCCAGCAACTTTCATCAACACAGACCTGTCCCTGGCCATCAAGGCAACAGCTCCAATCTACCTTCTCCACCTGTTTCTCACCTTCGGCCTGTCCATTGCCACTCTGTGCCAATGAATCCACTCCTCTCTATAGAACCTCTATAAACCTAAGACATACTGACCCCCTCCACCTGACTACTGTCCTCTCAACTCTATAGGTTCAAACCCA
Source organism: Macaca nemestrina (assembly GCF_043159975.1). Lineage (NCBI taxonomy): Eukaryota > Metazoa > Chordata > Mammalia > Primates > Cercopithecidae > Macaca > Macaca nemestrina. The sequence continues at coordinate 89,429 of NW_027257565.1, forward strand.
TTCATCCTCCAAAGTTTTGTTCAAATATCATATCCTTGGTTCAACCTTTCCTGGCATTCTCTCCCCCCCATCCCTGGCTCTAAGAGATGCTCATAGTAATTTATATGTAGTATTTTGATTATTCTTACTGTTTACTAGTAAAATATTTATTGGGAATCTACTAGGTATTAGGCACTATTCTCTGTACTTTGGGTAAATCAAAGAACAAATCAAAGACTTCTATTCTCATTGAGCTTACATTTTAACCGGGGAACACAGATAATGAATAATAGAAGTAACATAAGTAAATTATATATGATGTTAGAGATAATAATTTTTTTTTGAGACAAGGTCTTTCTCTGTTGCCCAGGCTGAAGTGTAGTGGTTCAATCATAGCTCACTGCAGTCTGGAACTCCCTGGCTCAAGCGATTCTCCCCCCTCAGCTTCCTGAGCAGCTGGGGTTGGGACTACAGGTGTACACCATCACACCTGGCTAATTAAAAAATTTTTTTTCTGAGAGATAGGGTCTCACTATGTTGCCCAGGCTAGTCTTGAATTCCTGGGCTCAAGAAGTTTTCCTGTCTCAGCTTCCCAGTTGCTGGGATTACAGGTGTGAGCCACTGCACCTGGCTTGTGATAACTGTCATGAAGAACAGAAAAAGAGCAGGAGAATGGGGTTGGGAGTGCTGAGACTGGGAAGGCACCGGGTTGCAATTTTAAATAAGGAGGCCTTTAAGCAGCCTCCTGGAGAGGGTGCATCTGTGCAAAGGCCGTGGGGTGGAAGTGTGCCTGATGTACTCAAGGAAGAAGGAGGCCAGTATTGTTATACAAGGATGGAAAATGGGGAGAGAGGTATGGAATGAGCAAGAGAAGTCATAGTGGGAACACCCACATAGGGCCTGCTAGGCTGTTTTAAGGACTGAAGGAGACAAGAAGCCATCGGATGATTTTGAACAGAAAAGCGGTATGATGTGATTTACTCTGCAAAAGAGTCCCTCTGGGTGCTGTGTTTAGAATAGACTGAAGGTCATGAAGAATGGAAGCAGGTGCAGGGGCAGTCAAGAGGCTGTACTGTAGTCATCCAGGTGGCCTGGCTGGGTGAAGGTGATGAGAAGGTGGCACCGTTCTGTGTGTATTTTGAATTTTATTTTTGATGAGTAGATAGTGAGACAGGGGAGAAGGCACAGAATTGAGAATGACTGCAGGAAATTTGGCCTGAACAACTGGAAGGCTGGAGTTGCCAGACCAGCGATAAAGAAAGCTGCAAGGAAGGCGACTGATGAATGAAGAGTGTTGAGTTGGTCCCCATTGGACTGGAAGCTACTTAGAGTGGGTTTGCTGCACAATTCATCTTTGCCACCTCTTGGGGACTCAGGAATAACAATTGATGGATGCCTATTTCAGAGGCTGTTAAGACTGCAAAGCATCCCTGCCATGGGAGGGCATTCGTGAATTTCGGGATGGTTGCTGTGGTCGGAGCTCTCTGTCTGGCTACTTCCCTGGTTGGACTTTTGCGCTTTTTTGACACCATCCAGAGGTTCAGTGCTGAGTCTCCAGGGGAGCGGGGTGGGTTTGATGAAGATTTCATTTTGAGTGGGTTAATCTCACGAGCCCCTGGAACACTGGATATCAGCACAGAATATTTTGTTGGCAAAAATCTCTTTCTAATCTTTTCTCTCCCTAATGAAGATGATTAATTGGTGTTAATTGGTGTGCCAGCAGAATGTGAGTGAGTTAAAAATTAAACGTTCCTTTTGGATTCGGGAGAGGCCAGAGTGGGGGTGGGGAGGTGGGTGTGTTTAGCATTGCATGGGACCTGGACTTCAGAGGCTTCTGGTCAGAATGCCACTTTGCTGGTAGAGAGACTGGGGAAGCATACCTAGGCTAAGACAAGGGGCTACTTAGTTACAACAATCCTAGTGAGGTTGTGCCAGTGATGAGGACTTGTTGACATTGAATCTGATCATGACCAAGTTGGTGCAAGAGGAGACTGTGCTCCACAGGTGCTTAGAGACCTTCTGCTCAGTGCCAGCCACTGTGTCAGGCACGGGGGATCACACAGGGGCCTGACACCCTGTCCCTCCCTTTAACGAATAGTCTATTGGTAGAGGCAGGAGCATAAACAGTAACAGGGAGAGTTGGGTTCTGGAAGAGGAAGCGGTCAGTTACCCAATGGACCTGGTGGTGCTTTCTAGAGGAGATGGTGGTTGAGTTGTGTGGAGAAGGATGTGGAGTGTTCTTGAAGATGAAATGGGGAGGCCTTTCCAGGCCAATGGGAGCAACCTGGTAGGGGGGACACCCTTCGAGGCAGGGCCCAGTCACCAAAAGCCTTGCAGGTCATGGCGAAAGTCTGGACTTTATCCAATAAGCACTGGCTAGATAAGGTTTTCAGGAAGAAGAATGATGAAAATTAGTGACTGGGTCTCTAGAGTATCATGAAAGTGAGATTGGAGGATAGAATTCTGGAGTCAGACAGGCTAAAGGCTTTTTGCAATAATCCAGGTGAGAAGGGATGATGATCTGGATTAGGGCATTAAATGGTGCAGGCCAACTGAAGAGATATTGGTACCTTTCTTCACCTCAGTTACTTTTGAGTCTTAGAAGTACTCTACAATGGTAGTGATGGCAAAAACTACAGTTACTTTTGCACCAAGCTGATATTAAGAGGTAGGTCCTTTCCTCACTTAATTTCCATGACCACTCTATGAAGCAGGTACTATTATGAATTCATCCTATATGTGAGGAAAACTGAGGCACAGATTTGAGTAAGCTGCCCAAGGTCTCACTTAACCAGGGTATAAGTCTGAGCATTTGATTTCACCATCCACACCCTTAATCACACCATTATTACTGCCTCCCAGAGAGGTAAGACTGTCCCATTGTACGGATGAAGGGCCTGAGGGAGACAGAGGAGACTTTGGGAAATGAGGGAAATGAAAGCATCTCGGATGGCTCCTGGTTTGGGGATTCTCAAATCTGGGGAAATGTGAAAATGCTGACAACAGGTCTGAGTGTTTTACAGGTAGTCATATCTGGGGCGGAAGTTACAGAAAAGCAGCAGCAAGATGAATGTGTGCCTGAGTGTGTATGTTCCTGGCAGAAAGGACCTCTGATAGGAGAAAATGCAGCTCAAATCCCACAGAGTCACTCACCATCTTCCCTTTTCCCTAATCTGAAATGGGAGCAGGAGGTTTGTGGTGAGACTTAAACAGGATCACACACACTGGGCTTACTCTGTTAATATTAAGGTCCTCACCCCTTCTCACCAGCATCCCGGGGTGGAACGCTCACTCTCACCAACATCCCGGGGTGGAACGCTCGTTCTCACCAGCATCCCCGGGGTGGAACGCTCGTTCTCACCAGCATCCCCGGGGTGGAACGCTCGTTCTCACCCGCATCCCCGGGCGGAACGCTCGTTCTCACCAGCATCCCCAGGGTGGAACGCTCTTTCTCACCAGCATCCCCAGGGTGGAACGCTCGTTCTCGCCAGCATCCCGGGATGGAACGCTCGTTCTCGCCAGCATCCCCAGGGTGGAACGCTCATTCTCACCAGTATCCCCAGGGTGGAACGCTCATTCTCACCAGCATCCCGGGATGGAACGCTCGTTCTCACCAACATCCCAGGGTGGAACGCTCATTCTCACCAGCATCCCGGGATGGAATGCTCGTTCTGACCAGCATCCTCAGGGCGGAACGCTCGTTCTCACCAGCATCCCGGGATGGAACGCTCGTTCTCACCAGCATCCCGGGATGGAACGCTCGTTCTGACCAGCATCCTCAGGGCGGAACGCTCGTTCTCACCAGCATCCCGGGATGGAACGCTCATTCTGACCAGCATCCTCAGGGTGGAACGCTCGTTCTCACCAGCATCCCGGGATGGAACGCTCGTTCTCACCAGCATCCCCAGGGTGGAACGCTCGTTCTCACCAGTATCCCCAGGGTGGAACGCTCGTTCTCACCAGCATCCCGGGATGGAACGCTCATTCTCACCAGCATCCCCAGGGTGGAATGCTCTTCTCACCAGCATTTCTCGGGTGGAACGCTCATTCTCACCAACATCGCCAGGGTGGAACACGCTCATTCTCACCAGCATCCCGGGATGGAACGCTCGTTCTCACCAGCATCCCGGGATGGAACGCTCGTTCTCACCCACATCCCCGGGCGGAACGCTTGTTCTCACCAGCATCCCCAGGGTGGAACGCTCGTTCTCACCAGCATCCCGGGATGGAACGCTCATTCTCACCAGCATCCCCAGGGTGGAATGCTCTTCTCACCAGCATTTCTCGGGTGGAACACGCTGATTCTCACCAGCGTTCCCGCGGTGGAACACTCAGGTTGTCCATGTGGAATTTCCATCATCAAAAATAACAGAAGTTAAAAATAGTGAGCAGGAGGGACGTTCTCCACAAGGTCACGTGTCCTAACCGCTGATGAAGCGAAACCATTTTAAGATCCTCTGGGACTTCTTTGTGCGGTGACCTTATTTGACTAGATTTTGTCAATCTAGATCTTCCAGGGACAGAGCATGGCAGGCAGGTGTGGGGGCTCCTCTGTTGCTGGATGACCTAGGTTTCTCATCAGAGGTGGGGAGACTAAGGAATCAACCTCTTGAAGGAGAAGTCATCTTGCCTAGTAAGGCCACAGAGACTCCTCTGTAAAACAAGAGAGCCATGCGCCATTTAGGGGTCTGTCACTCCCCAAAGCCAGGATGAGGGATGAACATTCCACAGCCAAGTCAGGGAATCCCTGCACTGAGTAAGGCCATCACGGAAGGCTGTCGTTGATTTGGAAACATCTGCCCAGCCACAGGAAAGGTCATGGCAACAGCTTTCGGTGACTCATTTGCATTTTGGATAATGTTTTAAAATAGCTTTATTTCTGAGAGCCATTAAATCCTGATAAGTGGGCATTTTTGTAGACAGAAAAACAAATAAGAAGCACCATTAGCATTATCTTTTCTGTGCACATGTGGCAGTGCATCCAGGGAATTCTGATTTGGGACTTGGGCTGCCAATCTGGTGACACAGGGGGTTTCTGAGATGGGTTGAAAGCAACACATCCTTCAAAGCTGCAGTCGCCCCCTTTGTTCCTCGCAAGGATTCTTCATCTAAATGTCTCTGTCACCTTGTGTGGAGATTTTTTTTTGACCTCTTGGGGCTTCAGAGACTGAGGCTTATTGGTACTGACAAGCGCTGATTATTTAGAATCCTGGAGACCATGGTTTCTGCTGTGCCGGTCCACAGAGGGTGGAGCTGGCTGAAACCTGCTGACGGCTCTAGTGGTCTGTGTTTTGTTAAGGGCTGCATGGAATAGCACCCCACCTCTTTCCCCTTTAAATTCCAAAACAGCTGACCAAAACTAAAAACAAAAACTAAAAACAAGCAAAATCTCCTTTGGTCCCCTCCACCCCCTACCCGAATCGGCATCACCCATCTCCCCCAATTCAAGTCCAGTGTTGTTTTTTTGACAATTGTCTTATAATTCTAAGCACCCAGAATGTTGCAGACAGCTTACTTCAGGGATTACCCGAGGTGGTGTGGAGTGAGGGACTGCTGGAGGGAATGCTCTGCTGCCACCAGCACCTTTGATCCACTGTGCCACCCTTGGCAATCCCCTTGGCCCCCTAAGGCCCATGGCCTTCCCCCCAACAGCTCACTAAGGCAGAGAGAACAGGTGCCTGCCTGCCCAGGACAGGAGCTTTGAGAGCACACTAGAGGCATTTCCCAGCTTATTTACTCTCCTTCTCCAAGGTGGAGGGGGTGCTGGGGACCCTGAGGCCTACAGGGAGGAAGAGTCAGTGTTACTTAGCAACAGCCACATCCTGTGACATGACTTGTGTCTGAAGGAAGGATGTTTCCACTGGCACCTGGAGGGATGGGCAGCTTTTGATGGTGCTCTGTGGGGTGCCCCCTTCAGACTTCTTCCTTGTGGGACGCTGTTTCTGTGGAGCAGAGGCTTGCCTGCTCAGTGTGTGCGTGTGTGTGTGCACATGGGTGTGACCACGTACACGTGGGAATACGGTGGATGTGATGGGAGTGGAGAAGCTGCCTGAGCAGCTCCTCAGTCAGTGCAACCTCAGAGGTCCGGGAAGGTGCTCTCCACTTCCAGGCAGAAACTCCCACCCCTGTGGCTGATGGCTGCAGCTGCCAGAACTTCTGAATTTGTCAAAGTTGGCCCTGATTTCAGATATCCTCTTCTACTTTGAAATCAAGTCCCATGTTTTTCCCTGAAAGTCTAAAATTTGAGATGAATTTCTTTCACATTAAGCTTTAATCTGAGCTGAAAAATAAGTATATTTAGGAGTGGAAACTCATTTTAACTCATCAGGAGGTAGTTTGTCAAATCCTTTCCTGAGAGCACATTTTTATAGAGGAGAAAAGAGCATGAGGGAATGAGCCACGTGGTGGAAGAGACAGACTTCTCTGCAGAGGAAAAGTGCTGAAAGGGAAATTGTGCGTGGTGTCGACGAAGGATGAGTCCACACCTCAGTGCTGTCCTGGGCTAGCTAGTGGGTGGGTCGTCTTATTCCTCCTTGGGAAGACCAGACTCACTATTGGCAATGGTACCCTTCATTGCTCCATGTCCTGGTTGGGAATCTCTTTTTTCCCTGCCTTTTTCCACCACTCCCTTGCTTCCCCTCTGCCCCAGCCTTCTCTGCAGTTCAGTGGAGATTTTGAGAATTCCTTGTATATTGCATCTTTATGCTTTTGGTATTTCTGGATATAAAGTTAGAGAAACATGGCTGTCTTTTTTCTGGTGTCTGAAGTTCACCCTTATTATGTCTATTTTCTCCCTAGCCCTTTGGACTTGAGAATGAGTAGGGGTGGAGTAGGGAGGAAAGAAAAGACGGATTTGGCTTTACAGGAAGAGGAGGGGAAGGTGACATGAAAAGCGGAAAGGAGTCTTGGGACATTGTGCCCTCATAGAATTGTACTAATCTTCTCTTCTTGGGCCTCTTTATTTGCCCTGTAGCACCCTTAAGCAAATGTTGTAGCAACTCTTGTAAAAGAAACTAGTGCCTGGTGTCTCTGTGGGGCAGGAAGGCACAAGCTCTGTCTTTACCTAAATGAGTGGGCAGTGGAGTCATATATCTTCCCATAGAGTAGCCCTTTCTTTTGGGGATGGAGACTGTCTCAAATGAATGGTCTTATTCATCAAGCAACCTCCCTTGAAGGTCACTGAAGAGGTCGTGGTGCTTGCTTTACAAATAAGGGAGCTGGTAAAGAGAGAGAAGGGTGATGTACATGCACTCATACCACTGTACAAAATGGGCAAGTGGCCCAGGCCACAACAGCTGCTGATACTGTGGCCCCAGCATCCTCTTCTTTAGCCTGGAAAGGGAATCTCTGCTTTATTTGCAAAATCTCAGTGCAGACCCATTTCTGCCTTGAATTGTTAAGGTCCACAGTTATAAAATGGCTTTATTGAGCCAATTGGCTCTTTTAATTCAGTTACTCAGCAATTATATTTTTCAGCCTCTATCATGTGCCTGGTGTTTGAGGGACACGATGGTGCCAGAAATATTCTAAGGCTCTATGATCCGTTCTCAGCCTTGCACGAGGACATAGGACACATAAGGAAAGAAACATACTGAGGGCTTTAGCCACACAAGAAAGATGCAACTGAAATAAATAATTCACTTCTAGGGAAGGATAATCTTCTCTTCAAGAATTAATCAGACTTCTTAATTTTTAAGCTGTGTGTATAGAGGATGGAAAAATGGCTTCTCTCTCCCCTCCCAGGTTCTTTAGTTGGGCTACAAATTAAACTGACGCAAGACAGATTAACAGGAGAAAAAACATTTTAATTACATGCATACACATGGGAGTCCCACCAAATATGAGACTTGAGGAAGGGTCAGGTGATTGAAGCTGATACAAAGTCCTGGGCTACAGGAAGGAAGAGGGGGCAGAGCCTCCAGGGGAGGCTGCAACCAGCCACTGGAGGGCAAGAGGAGGAAATGCATGATGAACAAAGGCCATCTTGCTGTGCAGGTAAAAAGTCTTTCAGGGAATAAAAGTTGTCTGGAGCAGCCCTTTTCCTGGTACAGATACATTTTCTAATGCAGATTTCCTTTATAGATGTACATTTATTTTACAAAAGGACAGCTTTTCAGAGCTACTCCTGTGTCTGCAGTTTCTCAGAATAACCAGCCCAAAATATGTCATAGAAGTGTATTTTGGGGTGGCATATTCTGGTCTTCTGCTATCATATTTTGGGGTGGTGTGTCCTGAGCCCCAACATGTGGAAGACTGGAAACATGCCCAAGGATGGTAAATAAAAGATCAGAGGACAAGCACAGTAAGAAAGAGCTGAGCGGTCCATGTTGTCTCAGCCAGGAGGAGAGAAGGCAGATAGGTACCCTGCTAATGGCACTCAGGTGTGCAGAACTCTTCACGGAGTGGTCATGCATCATTCTTCAGTTGCCTAAGAATAAGACTGTCAGGAATAGCTGCTTTTTGAGGATCTAACACTGGGTATTGTAAGATGAATTGTATGCATATGATTCACTCACATTTTCTCATGATTGTGAAGGACTAAATGTCAGTTACTGTCCTGGGCACTCAGGTGGACATGGTAAAATCCCTGCCCTAATAGAGCTTCAAGATTATCTCCTTTTCTCCTTTTGTTCTTCTAATAATCTTGTGATGTGGATATTCTTATTCTTCTTTTCTGGAGAATGCAGTTGAAACTGAGAGAAATTACATGTGTTAGCCAAATCCAGCCATAGTGAGTGTCAGGCTGGAGGTTTTAGTCCAGATCTGTCTGACACCAAAGCCCGGCATTATGTTCCTTTCTTGTGGGCAAAAAACAAAAACAAAACAAAACAAAAATCCCCTGAGATATCAGTGTAAGGGAAATAGACGGCAGCCAATTGGTAAATGTTCACTGGGGCTCTCACCTAATAACATTCTGTAAGACAGTGGTGTTATGCAAACTCAAGGTGGTATAAAGTTTCATAAGATGAGTAGACTTTCTTGATGAAGATGAAGCTTGTCTGGATCTTCTAGAAGCATGGTTCATATTTATATGGCTAAAGGGTGGGCTTTCCATGTAAAGGGAGTAATACAAACGTGAGTGAGTAGAGGGGAAAACAAGCCCAGACATGGGAAATGTGAGGGGATGAAGAACAGTGTCTAAACCAGTGGGCTCAGGTTAGGGGAGTCATAGCAAACAGGGTTGGACAGGTAGAGAAGTGCAGCCCATCCTTGCAGGACTGTGAGGTCAGAAAGGGGCACTGCAGTTTGGTATAATGGGCAATATTGGAGATTTTAAAATAGGGACACCACATAAAGTGATGGTGTTTAAAGATTGTGACTGTGGCGGGGGTGTGCAGAATGAACTAGACAAGCGGAGCTGAAGTCAGGGAGGCTGGCTGGTGTACCTGCCTTTGGTGGCAGCCATGCAGTGGAGAGTCATGGGCAGGCACTTCTGAAAAGCCTGTTAAGGCAAGAATGCAGCATTAGAGCTCACCTAGTCAGCTTTAGGAACAGGGGGGATTTGTGATACTCTTTGCTTGAAGATGGGAGAAGGGAGTAGACAGGTCAGGTGACCTTGGACCCTCTTCTGCCTTAATAATTCCAACCCACTCATTTTCTTTATTATTGTTTTCTTGTATTGGCTGCCACTGAGCTTTCCTTGGTGCCCAAGTGCAGTCTGTGGTGGGTGGATTTTCTTGACCCTGGTCCTAGGGTAGGGAGATGTTGTGTCCTGAGAAACTGCAGGGGTAAGCCCTCAGACAGTGCAGACATAGGGTGAGTGCCAGGTTTACTTCCTCCCCTGTGGTTCTGTAGCAGGGCTTAGCTGCTCCTGCAGGCAGAGTCCCGGAGCTGCAAGGAACTGCAGGCACAGAGGAGAATGGCTTGTTTTCCTTATGTAATATAGGTTTCCAAGCTGCTGTGGCCCACACAGCACTCTGTCTCCTGATATCCTGTGGTCCTCTTGATTATGTCTAATTTTATTATGTTGAATACAGGAGATTTATAAATGCAAACCTAAATGGGATTTTTTTTCCCCATGTAAATACACTTGCAAACCAGAGCAAAACATTTGTTCATTCTGCACTCAACAAATACATTATGGATATGTGTTGTGTGTCATATATATGTCCATAATGTATTTGTAATATATTTGTGCCAGACAGTATTCTTGCCTCTGGGGTATAGCTAAGGACAGAAATCTTTGCCCTCATGGAACTTACAGTCCGCCAGGTGGAGACAACCAGAAAAATAATTAGGCAAATTCTTTAAATGTTGTTTGTTTTTTTTTTCTTTTTGTATTTTATTTTATTTTAGGTTCCAGGATACATGTGAGGGCATGCAGGTTTGTCACACAGGTAAATGTGTGCCATGGTGGTTTACTGCATTCTGTAGTATTTTGTAAGATAATAAATGCAGGGTGGGAAAATAACAGGGTAAGAAGAGGGATTGGGAAGTCTGGGGAAAGGTTTGCAGGAGAGGAATGGAATTCTATAGATGGTGGTTAGGTGGTAACTGAACAAAGACTCAAAGGAAGTGAAAGAGATGGAGCTGTGTGGACATCTGAGGAGATGGGAAATGGCAAATCCAGTGACCTCGAGGCAGAGTGTGCCTGCTGTATATGAAAGGCAGCAAGGAGGCTGGTATGGCTGGAGTGGAGGAATGAGGACAGAGAGTTAATGGTTTGGACAAAGAGGCAGAGGGTAGAGGGTGCAGATCATGTAGGACACTGCAGCTACTCCAAGGATTTTGGCTTTTACTCTGAGAGAACTGAAAAGTCACTGGGGAGGCCTGAGCAAAGGAATCATAATCTGACTTATATTCACCAGGATCACTTTGAAAACAGACTCTCTGGCAAGCTTGTCCAACCTTAACCCACCAGCTGCACATCGTCCAGGAGGGCTTAGAATGTGGCCCAACACAAATTCGTAAACTGTCTTAGAATATTATGATGTGTGTGTATATATATATATTTTTTTTCTTTTAGTTCATCAGCTATCATTAGTGTTAGTGTATTTTATGTGTGGCCCAAGACAATTCTTCCAATGTGACCCAAGAAAGCCAAAAGATTGCACACCCTTGCCTAGGGGGTAAGATGCAGGTGCAGAAGGTCCAGGGAGAAATCCACTGTAATAACACTGACAGAGGCGATGTTGCCTTCCAATGGTGGAGGCTGTAGAGATGGTGAGAAGATGGTAAAAAGAAATGGATACATTTTGAAGTTAGAGAAGAAGAAAGAGAAGAGTTAAGGATGACTTTGTTAGAGCATCTACACCAGTCTAGCTCTTGCACATCTTAGTCATTCTGTGGGTAGCCATTGAGCTCACTGTGCCATCCGAGTGTTGTAAAAATGCAGATTAGGGGGATTTGTATGCCATATGTATGTGTTTAAATATGTTCACATGTTGCATGCATATGCATGTGTGTGTATGCAGTTTATATGTGTGTCCTGTTGGATATCCACATACACAGTACTGAATTTCTTACTCGAGGACTCCCCGGGCGCTTGCCAGCTACTTACACACCAGAGAGAAGCAAAAACTCCCTCTTGCATTTGGTTGCACATTTTGCAGGTGTTGCCCTCCTCTTAATTATTCATCAACTTCCTTTCCTAACCCTCTTCTTTTAGGAACTTAGGGGAAAAAAAAGATAAAGCAGCCAGATGTGAGCCCAGTCTCATCAGTAATCTATAAAACACCAAGCACACCCCACTCATCTTTCATGCTTTATGAAAAGTTAAAATTAAATCAGGGCAGCGTTATTAAGCTAAGTGATTTTTGCTTGGTTCGGATGAATTCCTATGTGTGCCACATTGTTTGTTGGAAACGTGCCTGGGGTGCCAGTGGGCTCAGAACGCACATCCACCAGCTATTAGCGGAAATGTTTCTGCTCACAATGGGGCATTTGGGGCATCCCAGTGCCAGCCCTGGGGCACCAGCATTGTGTGCAGAACCCTGTGCCCATAGTGCTAAGTCCTCTGGTGACCACCAATTCTTCAAACCAGGAAGACAAAATAGAGAACTAAAGCAAAGGAGTGCAGCTGCAACCACTATCCCCGGTTTAGCGATAGATGCAAATTCAAGAGAAAAGAACTTTACAGAATCACTTTCTTTCTAGGAGCCCTTGAAGGTCAAGGTTGGTGATAGTGTATTTTCGGAGCGCCTTGTTCTAGGGAGGCTGTCTAACAGAATTGTTGATCCCTGCTTTCAGCCAGGAGACATTCAGAAGCACTAAGCTTGTTTGGCACTTGGCACACAGAGGGCACTCCTGGGGCTGAGGCTTTATCAAACCCATTCGCTTGCATCGTAGCTCTCTCTCCTTTTGAGCAGCTGGAAAGCTAGTTGGTTTGGCCTTCTAAAATCTAAAAATTGGTTGGGACGACCCGATTGCTGTTTAGCAAATGGCAGGGGGAAGAAAGAATGTCTCTTAGGGCCCAGACTTCTCTACATTCTCTGTAGTACAGTGAACAGCAAAAGATGGAGTCTAAAAGTCTGAGTTTGAGTCCCAGCTTTAGAAACTGAGGCTGTGTGATTGCAGGTAACCAACATTCTAAATTCCAGTTTTTCTTCTGAGTGCCAGCAGAACACAAAGGACATAATCCCTCCCACCACGGTTTCTGGGGAGAGCAGAACTGTGTATTTCAATCCTCTAGCTGGGTGTGCAGCATGGCACAGATGCCAGATGGATGTTGATGGTCATTGTCCATCCTCTGAGGGCTCGGGAGCAGAGAGGCCTGTGCTCACTCATAGAGTTTCCTGGAGGCTGAAGCCATATCCTGCCTGGAAGGTCCCTCTGCCATTGGTCATTTCTAACTCCTCTCCATGGCCCCCACCTGCATGGCCCAGCACAGGCTGCAGTGGTGATGCAGGCAGAATTGAGGGAAGATTTCTTTTTTCTGGAAGGTGACATTTTCGGAGGGTTATCAGTCATGGCTTGTATTTGCACCTTGTATTTTGCTTTCATGTCTTCCTTTTTGTCTTGGACTTTGTAAGGCAAAACATTGTATGACACTCAGAAGCAAGAGAATAAGTGGCATTTGTCACTCTTGCTACGAGTCGTTGAGAACGTGTGAATGCAGCAAAAGGTCGATTCTTTCAGCCCTCACTTTTGCTGAGATATGCCCGTGCAAAAAGCATAAGTTTAAAGGGAATCTTGCATCAAAGTTTGCCAATATGATTTACTTTCACATTTTTGCTTGACCTTGCACAGAATTCATTGAGTAAAATTCTGTGCTGTGTGCAATGTCACTCTCTTATTTAAAGAGCTGACTTCCTAAATAGAGGAAGAATTTCAGTAAGCATTTCAATAAAAGCTTTCTGAACTTTTATATTTTTAGGAACTTGGTACCTCATAAATATTGGAATTTTATATCCAAATCAGCTTCAGTGCATTTTCAATTTTTGATATGTTATGACATATAGTTCAGGTTTTGGGAAATATAATTTGGTAGACTTTTTACAGCCATCTCCTCACATGCTAGAGGCTGTCTCTATGTTTTTGCTGAACTTAAAGTTATACCATCACAGTGCATAAAAATATCAGACACTGGGGTAGGCCAGGACCCAACTGACATCACTGAGACAAAGAATTTAAAATGGAGACCCTGTGGCACCTTTATAACCTGGGGTCATGATGTCATCACCAGCTCATCACTGCCACAAACTAGGGTGAGTACCCAGGCCACACAGGGTATGCGTGATGCCTGACTTTTTTGTCCCTGCGACCACATTGCCTTAGTTGCCAGAATCACCTTTTCCCACCTACATAGGGAGGACCTGAGGTGTGCCATCCTGGTCACCTGCCATCCTAGGACCATCTTGCGTGACACCCCAGTATTAGAGACCCACTTTTCTCAACTTCTCTCCAACTGCTTTTAAAATACAAATGCTTTCATTTACGCAAGGTTCTAGTGACATATTAATATCAGATCTGAGGGCATACATCCAGCATAGTAAGAGGAGAAAAGGAAATTCTCAAGGAAAGAAGAATCCCAGACGAGGTCATTTCTTGCTGATTTTTGTGGCTCAGGCAGATGGGCCTTTCTTTCTGCTCCGAGATGAAATGGGCCAGATTTCCTGAGCCCAGGAATACCCACCTCTGGCTTATGTCCATCCAAGCACAGGTCAGGTGCATTCATTAATTGGGAAAAGAATTAAGAAAATCATTTAATCTGGTAATCAGATTCCATGCGGTGCACACAGTGACTGAGTACCTTCCCTATGTTGGACAACATGTGAGGCACAGGAGATACAGAGATAAATATCGACAAAAATACATTCCCATTTTCTAGGAATTTATGATCTAATTGAAATAATGTGTGATAATTATTTTGATATAGGTAAGTGTTGTAATAAATTTGTGTGTATAAAATATGAATAGTAGAGCAGGAGTATTGGTGATAGATAGCTTTACTTTGGTTTCTGACATAATGATTTTTACAGGGTCTTCCATAATTGGTATCTCATGAAAGTAAACTATTCTAATTAATTTTGAGGGTAATTTTGTGTATTCCTCTCATCAATGACTGTCATTATATGGATTTTTAAAACTCTCTACCCCTAGTCTAGATCTTTCTGTGAGCTGCTTTGCTGTGGTCCATGCAATTACTACTGGACATTTCTACTGGAAGCTGCATAGGAGCTTTCAACTTAGCTGGTTGTGAACTGAGCCCATCATCAACAGCTCTTCTCACAGCCTCCACTTACACCTCCTCCTGGGTTCTTCTCTGCCCCAGTGAAAGGCACCACCATTCACGCCACATGCCAGAGGGTAGTTCTTGACTCCTTCTCCCTTCAGCCACCTCATCAAAGGATGCCTAAGACATGCAGATTCCACTTCATACTGATTTCCTTTGTACCTCTGCTTTCTCCAAATTCTCCTCCGTTTCTGGAACAGCCCTCCATAATTCTTCACATGATTTAATCCACATGCTGTTAACCAGTTTTTTTTTCTCTCTCCTTTCTGAACATTTTCCATATTGGAGCAAGAGTAATACAAATCGGATCACCTCACTCCCCTATTTAAAGCTCTTCTGAGGTCCGTGCCATCCTTGGGATCACACCCAGACCCTTTCAACAAGATCTTCCATGGTGCTGCGTGGCTTGCTCACTGCTTGCTTTTCCAGTCTCGGGTCTCGCCACTCTCCTCACCCTCAAATGACCTCTACTTCACCAGAATGGATTTTTCTTTGCACTGGCTGCATCACCTGCTTCCAACCCTCAGTGCTTTGCACAGGCTGTTCTTTCAGCCTAGGAGAGTCATCAGTCATGATTCATCTAATTCATACCTACTGAGCACTTAGCATGTGCCAGGTACTGGACCAAGTGCCGCTAAACAAAAGAGACAGGGTCCTCCCCTGGCCCTAGTAGAGTTTTGGACTAATCGAGGAGGAAGCATGAACTATGAATACGTAAATACCGATAATGATCAGTAAGAGAAAGAACAGGGACCGTAAGAGAGTGTCAGAAGCCCTGAATTTAGATTGGGAGAGGTGGTCAGGAAGGGCTTCCTTGAAGAAGTGACGCTGACCTTAGATCTGCTCCCCTTTTGGGTCTGTCTCCCACCACTTCTCCCGGGAAGCTTTTCTTGGACTTCCCAATGGTGGGTCCAACGGCCTCCTAAGGGCTCACATAGGGCCAGGTGCTCCCGCTGGTAGGTCATTGGTCCGATTGCACTGCACTTAGCTCTCCACCTCCAGGCTGCAGACTCCAGGAGGAGGAGATGCTTGATGCTTCTCCTATTTCAAACACACAAGGGGTCGCTCATGAACACCTGTGGACCACTTTGGGTAAAACCGGAAGCTCTTCCCAGTCAAGTGAGAGACATGTAGTATGCAGTCTCTGTTCTCTGCCAAAATTCTCCATAGACTGAAAAGATTTGGGAGCTGTTATCCTAATGTCCAAGGCAGCAAACACACAGATCTACGGCTGGGTGCAATTCTCACCCTGTGGCTCTTCACAGAGCCTCATGTGTGGGCCTGGAAGCTCTTAGGAAGGAATATTGCTGTTGTCCAATGTAACAATGTCATGGTGAAAAGGAATATTATATCCTCTGAAGGACCTAAGGTGATACTGGATAAATAAAGTGAAAAATTGTCTGTTTTAATCAATACATTAAATATGCCTGTAAATCCTGGAGACAGGGTGTGGCAATAACCCTGATAAATACTGGATCCTATCTGGGTCCAGCTTGGCCTCTGCTCACCTCATGGTCACTACCTCCCCTCAGGCTGTGAAAGCCATGACAACCATCATCATTTTCTTTTGAATTGGGAGATTTCTACAAAACAGCCTTTTGTGGCAGGTGTCATTACTGAACACTGACTCTATATAAGTAAATATTATTCTCCATCTTTTCAGATGTGGAAACTGAGGCTGAAAACATCTGTGTGTTGCTCCAGGCACAGCTCTCAGAGCTGGGATTAGTCCTTAATGGGTCTGGCCACATGGAATCCTTTTCTAGACCATGTTACATACAAGTTTGTTACTTCTCATTCAATAGAGTTAACAATCTCTTCCTTCAGCCTAACCTCGACGTCTTTCTCTCTATTTTAAAGCTGCTTAGGTAGTAAGACTGGAAAGTAGATCCGGGAGGTGCTGCAGAAATTGCTCTTGTGATCTCATTACACCAAAACAGGAACTTTTGTGACCTCTCCTGCCTTTTTTTTTCCACACACCCCTCATGACCTAACTTGGCTGCTCATAGTCATCAAGGGCTCTTCTAGAAGCTTGGTTATAATGCAGGGTAATTTACATTCTTCACCACCCATTGGTAATTAGTGCATCTCTCATGTGCATACACAGCATTTGCTTTGATATTTGATGGGACACGTATAGACTCTTAGAGGAGAAACTGCCTCTTACCTGGAACTTCTGTTCTTAATAAATCCTTAAGGGGTGTGTGTGTGTGTGTGTGTGTGTGTGTGTGTGTGTGTGTGTGTGTGTTGATAGACACTTCTAGTGCCACTGGCAGGGATTTTGAGGGACTGAAGATTTGGGTTTCCATACCTGCACTCCTGTTGGGGGAGGAGGATGGAAAAAGGGCAGAAGCAAAGGAAGGAGCATCGCCTTTCATTCTGTGAATTTGTGTCACCTAAGCAGCCTCTTCACCTGCTGACGAGGGTGGGGACAGCATTCCTGCAAGGGAGAGCTACCTGGCATGGCTCCTCAGCAGCTTCTGAGGCAGGGGGAATCAGGGCACCTTGAAGGCACTGGACTTCACTGGGTATTTTGCATAAATCTAATTTCCCAGGAACACACAATCCTTCTGAAGTTGCTGAGGACCGGAAAGGCAGATGCCAGCAGCCCTGGTCCAGCTAGGGAGGAAACAGTATTTACGTAGTGTTTATTTGCTCCTCAAGGGCAATGGCAGAGGCTTTCCTTGGATTTCTGGCATCTCCTCAATTTAGTTAGGTGCAAACAAAGTGCATCCTAATGTTGAGAGGATGACAGGACATGCTTCACCATGGATCATAAATGTGGCTGTTCCGCAGGGTCCCCTTTTGTCTCCCAGGGCAGGTGAATAGCAAAGACCCATGTACAAATGAGCATGAACAGATTTCCTGTATTTGATTGTGCTGATATGGAGGACAAAGGGCAGGAAGATGAGCATGGTGGAGAAGAGGAGAGGATTAGGGAGAAGAAATCTCTAATGAGAGGACTTTGCTAGTACCTTGAAGACTGAGGTGGGCTCTTCATTGGCGGAATGAGCCCTGTGAACCGAGCGATATGGGAAACTGTTTTCACCCTAGCTCTGTGACTGATCTTCCATAGAGCCTAAAATTTTTCAGTTAGTCATTCCTCTGGGTCAGGCATTGAATCTCTTTAAGACCCCCAAAATGAAGCCATCTTCTCAACCAGAGTAGCACTTTAACCTGTCATTATTCATTAATGCATCCATATACTTGCTTATTAAACCTGTCAATCTTAGGATCCAGAGGGAAGAGGAAAATTTACCACCTGATCTCAATTCCAAGCCAGCTTCCAGTTACTGAAGATCTGTTTTGCACACAGCCTTGTACTAAGGGGACTTCAGGGAGCCTGTGGTCTAATAGGAAGCAAAAGACAAAAGCAATGTTGCAAAGTGCAAACAGTGTTTCATAAAAGCTGAAAATGAGCACCATCTCACCCCCATTGATTCCCCTGTTTCATTAGTGGCAAATTTCTTCTGGTCTGTCTGTTGGAGCTCTTGAGTCACTTTGACATTCCCGTTTTCTAGTCTTCTCATGTGAAAAAAGTATTGAGATAAATATATATAAATTTATATATATATATACATACATATATATATATATATATATATTTTTTTTTTTTTTTTTTTGAGACGGAGTCTCGCTCTGTCCCCCAGGCTGGAGTGCAGTGGCGCGATCTCTGCTTACTGCCAGCTCCACCTCCCGGGTTCACGCCATTCTCCTGGCTCAGCCTCCCAGTAGCTGGGACTACTGGCGCCCGCCACCGCGGCCGGCTAATTTTTTGTATTTTTAGTAGAGACGGGATTTCACCGTGTTAGCCAGGATGATCTCGATCTCCTGACCTCGTGATCCCCCCGCCTCAGCCTCCCAAAGTGCTGAGATTACAGGTGTGAGCCACCGCACCCGGCCGTATTGAGGTCTATTTTAAAGCATACGATAAAACGCATAGATCTTAAGTGTAGAGCTCAGTGAGCTTCGACAAATGTTTACATTGTGTTCCCCCCACCCAAATAAAAATATACAACCTTTCCGTCACCCCTTTCTGGTCAATAACTCCCCATCTCCAGAGGCAATCATTGTTCTTATTTCTCTCCCATAGGGTGGCCTCGTCTGCACTTCAACTTCATATAAATGGATCGTACAGTATGCACACTTTAATGTCTGGTTTCTTTAACTTCACATAATGTCTTTTGAGATTGCCCATTATATTCGTAGTTCATTCCTCGTATTGCTGATTTTTAAATTGTTCCAGTGTGTAAATATACCAAAGTGTGCTTATTCATGTTCTGTTGATGTGCACATGGAATATTTCCAGTTTTTTGCATAGTTTCAATGTATATTCTTATATGAGTCTTTTTGGGGACATATGTTTTTATTTCTCTTGGACAAATATCTAGAAGTGAAATCGTTGACTGGTAGGGTAGATATGTATTTCATATTAGCAGAAAGTTTCTAAACAGTTTTCCAAAATGGATGAACCATTTTTTCGTTTTACCTCAAGGGACTCTACCTCCTCCCCAGCACTATGTGTTGTCAGCCTTTTAAATTGCAATCATTCCAATGAATGTGTAGTGGAATTCCACTGTGGTCCTTCATATAGAAGTAACCATCAAGTTCCAGAGAATCATTTCTTGACATTGTCTCTTAGACCCATCTTTTCTGTTTGTTTGTTTTTGCTTTTTTTAAGAGACAGGGTCTTGCTATGTTGCCTGGGCTGGAGTGCAGTGGCTATTCACAGGCATGACCATAGCTCACTGCAGCCTTCACCTCCTGACTCAAACGATCCTCCTGCCTCAGTCTCCTGAGTAGCTGGGACTGTAGATCCATCTTTTTCTTTCCTTTTTTTTTGCCTATAGTTGTAACCCAGTCTTAATCAATTTGTCTGAACTAGGCAGTGGTCTCATCACTTGTCTGCCTCCCTCTAGGCAACCAGGCTCCTGATATTGCCCAGGTAGCTTCCTGATCATCTCAATCCTTTGCTGCTGAAAACCTTTAATAACTAACACCAGCATCAGGATTTTCAAACCTTTAATTATTTATGACTTTAATGGAGAACACTACCTTCAGAGCAGAGCTGGCCTGGTTAAAAAAGGGCTGAGGCCAGCTTCTTCCCTATCCCCATTTGCAATCCCTTTCCAATGGCAGACTCTGGGGTTCATCAGTGGGACTCCTGCGCTCTTTGGAGTCTATGCTGGAAATCGCCTACTGACCAGATCTCCCTGACCCGGTACCCGCCATGTGTAGAGCGTCCCACATCTCCTTAACCTTCTCTTCCAGCCCCTGAATGCAAAATGCTCTTCCCTGTCACTGGAAAGGGATGCCTGCTCATCTCCCAATGTCACCTGGGGAAATATGACATCCTTTATGACAAGATGCTCCAGCATTCATCCTTCAGGAGGTCTTCAGGGTTGATGTCTCCTGGCTTTGTGCTATCACCTGCCTGTAGTCATAATCACCTTTGATTCTGCAATGCCCAGAAGTCTGACATTCAATTTCCTTTATATTATGGCCTCAACCTACTTTTCTTACATTAGCTCCACTTATCTCCATGCTTTAACCTGTACTCCTGCCAAGTGGTATACAGACCATCCTGTGCAAACTTCTCTTTCCACACCTTTGCCCATGTTGTCCTCCCTTACCTGGAGTTCTGTCTTCCTTTTGCTTTCTTTTTCTAACCCTTCCCAGCTTTGCACTGGCCCCTGAATTCTACTTCCTCCATGAAACCTTCTCAGGACACCCAATCTAGCAGTGCCCCAATGTTTCTCCTCTACTTAGTATCTCTAAATTCCTTTGGCGCTCACATCTTTCCTAATGGCTCCCCATTAAAGAAGCTCATCTATTTAGAGAGTTAAGAAAAACACAAATGCAGAGATCAGTAGCCGCATGATTTAGACTTCATTGTACATCCCCTCTGCTTGTCCTGTGGGCCTGTGTGAACCAAGATTTACTGGGGCCCATGTACTATTCCTTATGGTGGGGGGTCTTGTGGGAGGGATAACTAAATTGGATCCTGCTTTAAAAAGTTGTGGTGGTGGCTGGGTGTGGTTTCTCATGCCTGTAATCCCAGCACTTTGGGAGGTCGAGGTTGTTGGATCGCTTGAGCTCAGGAGTTGGAGACCAGCCTGAGCAACATAGCGAGACCTCATCTCTACAAAAAAAGAAGAAAAAATACAAATATTAGCTAGGGATGGTGGCATGCATCTGTAGTCCCAGCTACTCAGGAGGCTGAGGTGGGAGGATTGCTTGAGCCCAGGAAGTTGAGGCTGCAGTGAGCCGTGATCGCACTCCTGCACTCCAGCCTGGGTAAGAGAGCAAGACCCTGTCTGAAACAAACAAACAAACAAACAAACAAAAAAATAGTTTTGGTGAACAGAATGACAGCACCAAATGCTGGTGTGCTGGTGGAAGAGAGTAGGTTCCACCTGTAGATCTAGAGTGGGACTGAAGGACAAGTTTTACTGTCACCAAGATTTGTCACTAGTCAATTCTGGTTGGGAAAATGCCCCAACTTCCATGAGACCTGGTTTGGATTTGATCCAGGGACACTGGCTACCTAGTGGAACACTTTGGTTCTCTACTCCTACACAGCCTGTGGAGTTTTGGGGAGGGAGACAGTATTTGTCTCTGTTAAAGGTGTCTTGGGCCCTCTGCTTGGAATCATCTGAGCCTAGCAACAGAGAGCCAGAGGGGTTTTGAGTCATTTGGCACTAGGGCCAAAAGCAGGCAGCAGAAAAGCCCATAACCACCTCTGATGGGCTCCGGTGGGCTCCATTAGGATGCAGGATGTTCTAGCTATGCAGGGTAAAACCACAGCTTGTCAGAAAAATAATACAGGCTCCAATGGCTCCTGGTCTGGACACACCACTTACAAAGAGCCTAAGTTAAGTGGGCAGGTGGCCAGTTTTTGAAATCTAGTGTTGTTTGAAATGAACACAAACAGTGGGGGACTGCAAAAACCCGTGAATGCCACTGTGTTCAAATTAGCTGTGGGAGTTTCAGATATTGCTGGTGTACAGTATGCATTTGGCATAAACTTCATCTCAAAAATGCCCTACCTGTCCTTGGATTTTGATCTTTCATTAAATCAATTTTTGTTTTTTTCTGCCTGTGTGCATGTGAAAACAATAATTAGCCCTTCAAAAATTGAGTCCTTTAAAAAATAATTAGCCCTTTTATAATTAGCCCTTTAGGGTATCTTGCAGTATTTCTCCTCCTTTCTTTTCCAAATGCAGGAATTGACCACCACTGGTCCCTAGGCAGGGGCTTTTGCCTTTCCCTTCTGTACTGTTTTAACTGCCAGGAGTTGTGTGCATGTGTCCTGCCTACCATCCTTTTGCCTTGTCCATGCCAGCTCCACCTGCAGGTTGTGGACTGAGGCCTTGGTGTTTGGGATCCTTATAGGTCAGAAGTCCATTCTCAGGAGTGAGATGGAAGAAGAAACCCACAAGCCTGAGCTAACTCTGCCAAAGGACTGGACTCCTGGAATCCCTTCTGCCTGATGCATTGGACTCCCTGAGGTCCACAGTCTGCATCCTTTCAGCACTTAGAATTCTTGCCACAACCTCTATTTGTCATCACTGAGGTTATCTTATGTCCCTCAGAGTTGTTTTACCCATCTGCTATTTGCATAACTATATTTTAAAGGGAAGTGTCTTGGTCTTCATTCCCTTTGTCCTAGCTTCATTCTCTATAGGAATTTCCAATTGTGTCTACATAAAGTCAGTGCTCAATACATGTTTTCATTTTGGAGTATCTCATTGGCAAGTCATCCAGAATGGTGGTTCAGAACACAAGGTCCATAGACCACTGAGGTTTCCTAAGACTCTGAGATAGTTTGGATATGTGTTGCCTCAAAATCTTGTGTTGAAATATGATCTCCAGTATTGCAGGTGAGGCCTGGTGGGAAGTGTTTGGGTCATGGGGGCAGATTCCTCATGAATGGCTTGGTGCCCTCTTCATGGTAATAAGTTAATATGAAATCTGTTTGTTAAAAAGAGACTGGCTCCTCCTCCTCTCTCTCTTGCTCCTTCTCTGGTCATATGACACACTGCTCCCCCTTCACCTTCTTCCGTGAGTAAAAGTGTCCTGAAGCCTCACTAGAAGCAGATGCTGGCACCATGCTTCCTGTACAGCCTGCAGAAACATGAGCCAAATCAACCTCTTTTCTTTATAAATTACTCAGCCGCAGGTATTCCTTTATAGCATCATACAGACAAATACAGACACTTTCACGGGTTCTCTGAGGTCAAAACTACTTGCTTAATGATGTTAAAACATTATTTGCCTTTTTCACTCTGTTGAAGCGTAGACGGATGAGGTAAAAGCAAAGATGGGTGAAACTGTGGGTGCCTTCATCCAAATCAAGGCAGTGGTACCAAATCACTGAAAATCAGTGCAACTGCCTCACACCCACAGAGAAAAGAAACCAAAAACAAACAAAGACTGCCAGTTTTACTTAGGAATGTCCTTGCTGAAGTGGTAGAAATTATTTATTTTTTTGTGTTTTTGAGACGGAGTCTTGCACTGTCACTAGGGCTGGAGTGCAGTGGCAAAATATCGGCTCACTGCAACCTCCGCCTCCTGGGTTGAAGCTATTCTCCTGCCTCAGCCTCCTGAGTGGCTGGTATTACAGGCGCCTGCCACCACACCCAGCTAAGTTATTTGTATTTTTAGTAGAGATGGGGTTTCACCATGTTGGTCAGGCTGGTCTCGAACTGCTGACCTCGTGATTCGCCCGCCTCAGCCTCCCAAAGTGCTGGGATTACAGTCTTGGGCCACTGTGCCCAGCCCACAAATTATGTCAACCTTGAATACACATCTTTTTAACATTCTGAGTTGCAAAATGAGAAGCATACATAAAGGACTTCTGCCTCCTACCAAAGTACAAAGATTGTCTTGAGGAAAACGCTTAATGCAATTGAGTTGTGAAATGACCTAGAGCCATTTTCATGGAATGTCATTTTTACCTGAAAAAAAAAAAAAATGACTGGTAGACAAATCATGGCTATTCACACTTAAATATTTGGGAGACATTTTCTTAAAATGGCATGAAATGAGCCTGCCATTTCAAGGAACATAAGTGACCATATTTATTTTATTTTATTTTATTTTTTGCCAGTGACAAAATTCAAGCATTCAAACAAAAATTAGAATTGTGTTAAAGTTTGGAAAATTCCATCATGATGAACTTGACAGCTTCCCAAATCTTAAATGCTTTTCTGATGAAATGGTTGATATTAATGAGTGTTCCTTTTGGGTATTATATAATGAAATGTATCAAAATTTGGAAGATCTACATAAGTCAGTGAACAGTTTTACCAAGGCATGATGTTACACAATCATGGGTGGGTAAAGGATCTCTCTGAAGTGCAAGATGCACCAAATAAGTTTTATAATGGAGTATAAAAAGTTCATTGGTATGATTTCATATTGCCTATTGCAAGTAACCTTTAAGGAGCTACCCCTTTCAAATTTTGGTGAAAAAACAAATAAAAACATTCATAACTACCTGATAAGGCTATTAAAGCTTCCCTTTTCCAACTACATATCTGTGTGAAGCTGGATTTTCGTCACACACTTCAACTAAGACAGTATATCACAACAGATTGAATACAGATGCAGGTAAGAAAATCCAGCTATCATCTAGTAAGGCAGACATACAAGGGATTTGCAAAAATGTAAAAACCATGTCCCTCCTCTCACAGTTTTTCTAAGAATATAGCTTTTTAAAATGAAACTTTTATTTTAAAATAATTTTATATTTAAAGTAAAGTTGCAGGAAGCTAAACAAAAGTTGATATCATAGAAATATAAAGCAGAACAGAGGGTACTAGAGGCTGGGAGGGCAGGAGGGCTGGTGGATAGGGAGAGATTCGTTAAAGGACACAAAATTACAGCTAGGCCTGTAATCCTAGCATTTTGGAAGGCCAAGGCAAGTGGATTACTTGAGGTCAGGAGTTCAAGACCAGCCTGGCCAACACAATGAAACCACGTCTCTACCAAAAAATACAAAAATTAGTCAGGCACCTGTAGCCCAAGCTACTTGGGGGGCTGAGGCATGAGAATCACTTGAACCCTGGAGGTGGAGGCTGCAGTGAGCCAAGATTGCGCCACTACAGTCCAGCCTGGGTAACAGAGTGAGACCCCATCTCAAAAAATAAAATAAAATAAATAAAAAACTGCAGCTAGATAGGAGGAACAAGTTCTGGTGTTCTATAGGAAGTTCTGTTGATTTAACATCCTACTACTATAGGAAGACTGTAGTTAG
This sequence comes from Macaca nemestrina, assembly GCF_043159975.1. Taxonomy (NCBI): domain Eukaryota; kingdom Metazoa; phylum Chordata; class Mammalia; order Primates; family Cercopithecidae; genus Macaca; species Macaca nemestrina. Next base: position 114,343 of record NW_027257565.1, read on the forward strand.
CAATAATATATTGCATAGCTTCAAACAGCTAGAAGGGAGGACACTGAATGTTCCCAACACAAAGAAATGGTAAATGTTTGAGATATGTATGTATGGTAATTGCCCTGATCTGGTCACTGTATATCGTATGTATCACAGTGTCACTATGTACTCCATACATATGTGCAATTATTATATGTCAATTAAAAAATTAAAAATAAAATGTTGCAAGCATAGTTCAGAGTATCTGTAAACCCTTCACTCAGTTTTCCCCAATGTTAACATCTTACCTGACTATGATACACTTGTGAAAACTAGGAAATTGACATTAGTACATAACTATTAACTAGATAGTAGATTTTATTTGAATTAGTTTTTCTATTATATATCCTTTATGTGTTCCAGGATCCAACCTAGGATACTACATTGCATTTAAAATATAGTTAAGTTTTTTTTTTGAGATTGAGTTTCACTCTTATCACCCAGGCTGGAGTGCAATGGCACAATCTCAGCTCACTGCAACCTCCGCCTCCTGAGTTCAAGCAATTCTCCAGCCTTAGCCTCCCTAGTAGCTGGGATTACAGGTGCCCGCCACCACACCCTGCTAATTTTTGTATTTTTAGTAGAGACAGGGTTTCGCTATGTTGACCACGCTGGTCTCGAACTCCTGACCTCATGTGATCTGCCCACCTCGGCCTCCCAAAGTTCTGGAATTGCAGATGTAAGCCACCACGCCTGGCCAAAATATAGTTAACTTCATAGAAATATATTATATATGTTAACATGTAATGGTTTATTTTTATTTTAAAATTAGTTAATAAAGATTTAAAAATTTTCTCAGTTTTAACTTTGAACACAGTAAATAATGATAGATATGCCACACGTAGACAAAAGCCCTTTTGAAATCACAATGATTTTTAAGTGCATAAAGCGTTCTGAGAATAAAAAATTTGAGAACTGCTGACCTAGAATATTCTGTATGAGGAGAATGTTTACATGTGTAACTGCTGGACTGTAAGAAGAGGTATAAAGTGAGGGTTATGTAGTGTCTCTGGGGAGTTTAATCGCACCCCATGTGATCTGTAAACAAATAAATTTAGTGAGAAAGAAGTCAGGGATTGGAGACAGCACTAGATGAAGAACTTCATCTAGCCAGCCCACAAATGTTTTCTAAGTGTCTACTGTGTGCCTGGCAGTGGGGATACAGCTATCCATAAGACAGAAGGGATCTCTACCCCACAAAGCTTACATTTTGCGGGGTGGAAGTTAGACAAAAACGCATAAAGAGAGGCTTTCCATGACTGTCTGCAGTGATCCGCCCTGTGAAGCAGAGAAAGGAGAGTAGAGTGATGTTGGCAGGGGAGGCCTGGGCCGTGCAGATGGGGGCTCGCTGCAGGGACAGACATTCCACATCTGTGCTTGCTCCATAGTCGATGAGGGGAAGGCTAGTGTGTAAGGAGGGCTGTGAGTGGCAGGGAAGGCCAGGAGGGTGCAGATTGGGTGGGGATCACAGTCTAGCCGAGGGCTGTGGAGTTTACTTTCATTGCCTGGTTAGCATTTCCAGGCTTGAAGCAAGGGAGGGCCGGGATCTGATCGATCTTGTGAAGAATGGATTGTGAGATGTCTGGATGAAGGCAGGGAGGGCAGGTGTCCTCCAGGTGAGAGACAGTGGCAGTTTAAGACCCGGGTGTGCTGCCTGAGGACGGTAACATACTGTCTGATTCAGCGTTGACTGCAGAGGTCGAAGCAACATGTCCTGCTCGTGGATTGGATGGATGGGAAGAAAAGGGAGTGGATGAGGAGGGATCCCAGGTTTCCATTCTGAGCAGCTGGGTGAATGGTTGTGCCATGCACTAGGTGGGGAAGCCTGTGGGGCAGCACACTTGCTGATGGCATTTGGTTGAACTCTTTGGGCTCAAGTTAGGTTTCAGTCACTTTAGATATCGAGGCACATAAACTGCTATGTAATTGAGGAGATATTGGTCACGTACCTACTCTGTGCCAACCACTGATCTAGACATGGAAGGAGATCCTCATGAATGAGACACACACACACACATAATAAAAGATCGTGTTGATCCCTCTCTCCTGTCTCGGTGCTGTGGACATGGAAAGGAAAGAGTGAGTGGTGCCATCTGGTAAGTTGTCTTCTCTCCCCACCCTTTTCTTGGGGCTATGTTGTGGGTGACTGAGGTACAAGAGAACATCTGAGAATCCAGGCAGGTGTGTGTTCTTCAAGGGACAGGTGGCATCCCTGGGGAATCATTTTGCAAGTTTTTGGGACCCAAGAGATTTAAATAGAACATCTTTTATCTCTTTGTCTTGGGAGGCTTCAAGCATTTTATGTTACTCCTTCTTCCTGGATCTGTGGGAGAGAGGTGGGTGGGGAAATGTCATTACTTATAAATATGTTACGAGTAAATAATGAAAAGATTCAGAAAGGCAGAAGGGAAAACTGTTTTTCTGTGGAGTTGGCTGTGTTTGTTTGGCTTAAAGATGATGAAAATAGGGCAATTGTTGAGAGTGACCTGAGGCCAGTGCAGAACCAGTGAAGAGGCTAACAGGCTTTGTGGCTCCCTCCCACACCTCTTAGCCCCCAACTTTGTTCCTAGATTTGCAGACTGGGTTCCTGGCTGTCTCTAGGCAGCTGTGCAGGCTTGACCTGGGGACTTCCAGTGCCAGCATGGGATGGGATGGCATGGGATGGCATGGGATCCCATGGGATGAGATGGCACCTCCAGCCTGACAGCAGCTTGTCCTCCTGCATGGCTCGCCATCTGTCAGGACACAGCACGATGACCTGCAGGGGACCTTGGAGTGCTCCTTGCTGCTGAGTCTGGAGTCGTTTCCAAAGCAGGTCATTTGGGGGTGGCTGGAATGATGTAGGTGCCGACTTTGTTTTTGTGGAACCAGGAACCACAATGGAGGGATTTTTGAATTAAGGAAGGAAATGAATCAAGAATTATACAACCACCCCCAATTCCTGAGTAATAGTACTGGTATTACCAAGAGTAATAGTACTGGTAGTAATAAAGATAATAGTAGCGACCATTTATTTAATTCCTACTATGCACCAAGAACCATTGGGTACTTTATATATATTTTTTCTCCTTGTTAACAATGTTATGATGTGGTTATTATTATCCCTGTTTTACAGATGAGTCAACTGAGGCTTGAAGATTAAATGATTTCCCCAAAGTTATATGACTAGCGAATGGTGAGGTCGGCATTCACAGCTTGCTGCCTGTGTCCCCAAAGCCTGTGCTTTTTCCTCCTCAATGTATGGCTGCCTGACTCATGCCCAGGCCACCTCCCACTTTTCTCCATGAGATTCAGGTCCTTCCAAATAACAGACGAAAATAACTATGTTTTTTCAGTGATGGTGTTGGTAGAATCCTTAATTCAAACATTGTATTGTGTTCCTGGGAATCATTGCACTAAAAATCAGATGTGATGGACAATGGGTGGAGTCCCAGAGTGGAAAGTCAGACTTCCGCATCGAGGGTAGACGTGTCACCCATAGGCTTGTATTCTTTCTTATGGGCTGGCGTTGCTTTAGGACAATCATTTCCCTTCAAGAGTTATTATTTTCCACAATTGTTAGCCCTCTCCTTTTGTTTCTCTAGGCTGCTGGGTTTCGTTTTCCTTTGCTTGGGTTATTAACATATTTTTTCCCAGGACAGCGGATGACATGAGGAGGTAGACAGAAGGGGAGACAAAATCTAGCATTCCGGCGGATAAACCGTTCCTTATTTACAATGTTGCCCACTGCCGGAAGGCAGCCTGGTCCCTGTGGCTCTGAGAAAAGCCTGGAACGTAAAATTAGAGGCCACATCATGTGTGCTTTCAAAATGATTTCACATAATCTGTGGGTAGGTTAGCACTCCCTGGAGGCAAAGAAGGGCTGACCTCAGGGTTTTCTGTTGGAGCCCTGCAGGCGTCAGTTTGATTAAGCAGGGCTAGCTTGTACCTGGTGGACAGACTTCAGCTGCCACATAGAGGGGATGCCAGGGGAGACTCCTGGGACAGAAGTCACCTCTGCAGGTGACTTCATTTCACTCACAGCCCAACTATAGGGAACGTGAAAGTTAGGGGCAAAGGAGTTCCTTGGGAAAGCAGTCTGTGATCTGCAAGCTCTGCTGGCTGCCTCAAGCCTAAGGGGCATGATAGTGAGGTCTCAGAGCGTACCTGACATGCTGCAGAGGAAGAAGTGGAAATTTCCCAGGAACGCCCATTGCCTTCCCACGTCCTCCCCTTCCTTGTTCTTCCTTAGCGCACCTGGCTTTAACTAGGGAGGCTAAGTTGCTTTGGGAAAGAGCCAAGCTCTCTGCTTCTCCACTCTGAGTTCCAAGGAGGCAAGAACAATGCCAGCAACTTCCTGATATCATGTAGGACATTGTGGTTTGAGGAGCACTTTCCTGGGTAACATGTTGTTTAATTCTCATTAACACCTTAGTGTAATCAACAGCAAATATGACTCTACCCATTTTTTAGAGGGAGAGGCTGAAACTTACAGAGGCTATTTTCTCCGAGGTGAGTGGATTTCCCCCAGGTTTCTTTTTTCTTTCTTTTTTTTTTTTTTTTTTTTGAGATGGAAGTCTTTCTCTGTTGCTCAGGCTGGAGTGCAGTGGCACAATCTTGGCTCACTGCAACCTGTGCCTTCCCGGTTCAAGCGATTCTCCTGCCTCAGTCTCCTGAGTAGCTGGGATTACAGGAACATGCCACCACGACCGGCTAATTTTTCTATTTATGGTAGAGAAGAGGTTTCACCATGTTGGCAAGGCTGGTCTTGAACTCCTAACATCAAATGATCTGCCTGCCTTGGCCTCCCAAAGTGCTAGGATTACAAGCATGAGCCACTGTTCCTGGCGTTCCCCACTTCTTTTTCATAAGGGATTGGGAAAAGTGTGTGTGTTTAAAAGCCAAGCAGAACAGCCTGAGCTTATGCTTTTAGTGTTCCCTATAAAATGATGACCTACCTGAACTCCTCCTGCCATTAAACATTGGAACCGACGGTAGCAGATCTCTCTGAGAGGTGAGTCTCATACAGGTTTGCAGCAGCCGTACAGGTCTGCCCTGCCAAGTCCCCACTCTTTGGCGATGCCCAGCCCTACTCCTGCAGTTCCTGAGTCAGTCCCAACCTGGAAAGATGCAGAATGCTCCTGGAAATGGGGATGCCAAGGGGGAGTGAGGTGGAACGACGCTGCCATGGCTCGTTAGCAGTTTTCACCATTTATCAAAGGAAATGAAAAACAAACAGTGCAATGAGTTTAATTACTCTGCATTGAGGAGGTGATCAAACACCCAGTGACTTTAATTATGAAATCCAGAGCCAGGCAGCTCCGCGGCAGCTTCAGCCTTGTCCAGGACACCCTCTCCCTCTGCGGACCAGAGCTCTGCTGTCCCAGCCCCTGAGCTCTGCACCTTTGCTCTCCCTGTATGTCCCAGAAGAATTTATGGAAATGGGAGAATTTGGCTTCCTCGTGGGCTAGGGATTGGGTTGAGTGGGATGATAGGGGCCATGGTGGAATGAACCATGGATCAGGGAGAGAGAGAGAGATGTAAAAGGTTATATATAAGAAAAGAAACACTGCAAGTGTATTTTTTTTTGATGGGGGGGTGCGTTTGGAAGAAGGTGTACAAATAGTTGCTATCTCCCCATCTCAGCTGGGGCCGGCTGGTCTACAGACTGTTTAGTGAAAGTTTGGCAGATCCAGCTGTCTTCTCTCCTAATGCCTCAGGAAGGCTGTGGTAGAAGTGCTGTCTCTGGAATTTGAAAGAGGCTGAAGTCTAAACCTTCAAATTCCAGGATTCACAGATTAGGAGAAGTCCTGCTTCCTCCCTGCTGGAGGGCCATCTGTTAGTTGGCTGGTTCTCCTCTTGACATCTCGGCGTCGTTTGGGGCCGATTGTAATTGATGCTTGGCTCTGTCATGGTTAAGTACATTTTTCACCCTCACTTCCCCCTCCACCCTTAGTCTTTTATTTTTTTTTAATTTTATTTTTTCTTAACTACCAAGTATATTGAACTTGTGATGTTGAAACATTTCATAGCAGGCTTTTTAAACATTTTTTTTTTTTTTTTTTTGCAATTCCTTGGGACGGTGAACACAGGTTTTCACTGTGTCTTCCCAGTCGTCTCCTGGGGTTCTCACTGTGTCAGGACTATCTTGCCTGAACATAAGCACCTGTCTTACCTGTAGTTAGATTATAGGACACTGCTATTTTTTTTTCAGAAGGCTGCTATAATCTGCCTATTGATAGACCATTTTACCAACTGCAGCAAAAGCCACATTATTTTTCAGATGCAGAAAAATTGTCAACTGGCACACAGCGTCTGGGAGAGACAAAAACCTGAGGGCAGCTTGTTTTTAATTGCCTGGAGATACTCATTAATAACTTTTAACTTTTTGTCCTCTTCTGCGGGCAATCAACAGACTGTCAAATCTTGAGGTAAGAGCATTTTCTCTAGAGAAGCAAAGCTTTTGAAAATAGTAATGAAGATGCCTAAAGTTTTTTTCTTTTTGGAGCTGTTTGGCCATATTGATCTGGGAACAGACCCAGGGCATCCACGTACTTCGTTCAGGAGGAGATCCAAGTTGCACAAAAATGGAGGAACTGAGCTCACTGAAAGGTGAAGTTGTAAGAGCTGTAGATGTGATATTTATTGGTGATTGATGTTCTACTCAGAGACTCACTCAGCACCTGCAGTCATGTTAACTGGGACTGAATCTCCTGGTGGACCAGGGAATTCAGTGTCTTGCTTTTGTCTTTCTGGTGCATGAGTATGCGCAGTTTATGGTCATGAGGTCACCCAATGGACCGTCCTTACTGGAAGAATCTTATTATTTGAGATCACACCAATGCAATCAATAGGTGCCTGAGTTCTTACCCTGATTCTGCCATAGGCCATGTGACATTATAAAGGCCTCAGTTTCTTCATCTGCCAGATATAAGAAAGATACTTTTACTACCCCAAGTGAGTTTAAAATGTGACAGATATGGGATCACTTTGGAATGCTGGAAAGTTTATTGCTAATGCTAGGTGTATTAGGCAGGGATCTCCAGAAAAACAGAACACACACACACACACACACACACACACACACACACACACACAGAGTGAGAGAGAGCAAGCAGAGAGAGAGAGAGGACAGAGAAAAAGTAAATATGCATATATTGGATTTACTTTAGGAATCAGCTCACATGGTAATGGAGGCCAAGGGAAGGACTGCAATCTGACATTTGCAAGATGGAGAACCAAGAAATCTAGTCATATAATTCAACTTGAATCTGAAGGCCTGACAACCAGGAACACCCATATCCCAGGGGCCAGAGAAGATGGATGTCTCAGCTCAAGGAGAGAAAGAGCAAACTCACCCTTCTCTGGCTTTTTGTCCCATTCTAGCCCTCAACAACTGGGTGATGTCCATCCTCATTGGTGGGGGTGATATTTGCTCAGTCTATGCAATTCAAACGCTAATCTCTTCTGGGAACACCATTGTCAACATACCCAGAAATATTGTTTTACCAGCTCTCTGGGCATCCCTTAGTCCAGTCAAGTTGACACATAAAATTACCTGCCACATGAGGTAAATTATTATTTCATTTACCTCCTTTCTTTAGAAAAAACAATATTCTCTTCTGTCACTCTTCAGTGGTTAGGTTGGCTGGTGGAATCCCTGGGCACTTTCCAGAGTGCTCCAGACTGGGCTAAAGAAGAAGCCCAGGGTCTATTAGTTGGACTTTTGCTGAATTGTTCCATTTCCAGTTATATGAGTCTCGGTTTTCTGGGTGCACTGTGTACATAGCCTATAAAATGGAGGGGAAAGACAGAAGGGACTGATCTTAATCTTAAAAATGTGTGCACTTTCTTGCTGGATTTATTTTCCAGTCATGCCCCAATTGCCCAATCTGCCAAAACTCAAGGCTGGCATCAAACCCACTCAACTGATTTTCGTTTCTCTGATAGCTTCTACCGTCTCATGCTACCATGATGTAATGATGACTTGCATGCACACATTCTGCAGAAAGTAGACAAGGAGCAGTCTCAGGTGTGATTCTTGAGTCTCCTTGAGATCCTAGAGCTGGCAGCTGTTGAGTCAATATTGCACTTCTGTGGAGTAACGACTGTGAGTGTTGAAGGCTGGAAAAGTGCTAAGAGCCTGGAGATAAAAGCCCAAAATATTAGGGTTTGCTGCTGCTGCTTTAGAAAGACCAGAGAAGAGATTTTAGTCCAGCGGGAAGAGGAAGTGTCTACTCTCCTGGGAAGCCTTCTGTCCCTTGGAAAAGCAGGATCTCATGGGTATCTTCCTCAGTTCCCTTCTAGTTCTGACCCATCTTGCAACATACAAATGCCACCTTGGAGTGAACTGGACACAGGGCCCCATGAACTCCTGCTGGGTCTCTGATCCAACCAGCACTTGGTCAGTTGTACATCTGTGGCCTTTGACCTTTGTCATGGGGCCGTGGGGTCGATCAGTGACTGGAGAGGTTGCCCACATGAAATGTGTTACAATGAAGGATTTGGTTCATATTTATAAACAAAGTCCTAGCAATGAGAGACTTTGACATAGTTTTGCTGCATTTAGAAGGGAGGGGTAGAAGACAAACCCAAATTGCTTCCTGGTCTTGCCTTTCTGCCAGGAGCTCGCATTTCAGAGCAACAGTTGCTTTGGAGAAGTCATTTAAAAATGTATTTTAGGCTGGGCGTGGTAGCTTATGCCTATAATCCCAGCACTTTGGGAGGCTGAGGTGGGTGGATCACCTGAGGTCTGGAGTTCAAGACCAGCCTGGTCAACATGGCGAAACCCCATCTCTACTAAAAATACTAAAAATTAGCCAGGCGTGGTGGTGGGCACCTGTAATCCCAGCTACTAAGGAGGCTGAGGTTGCAGTGAGCAGAGATCGCACCATTGCACTCCAGCCTTGGTAACAAGAGTGAAACTCCACCTCAAAAAATAAATGTATTTTATAATATCCTGTAGGACTCTGGTTGACTAAACATCAGACAAGGACCAGCCAGGTCAGAGCTCCATCATTGTTTCCTTCTTGCAGAAATTTAAAGTGGAATTAAGTGATGAGAAGTGCCTATTGTTCATGGACACTCTGTGTCACTGGCAGGTGAGGATGACTTGTAAATCACTGCTTTCTCTTGACCCCCAAATCAAGTGAAGGAGTGCAGGCAGGCACTGTGCAAGGATGGGTGGACAGCAGCCTGCAATTGGCTTTGCCTTTTCTGACCACGAGATCTAGAATTTTGTCAGAGCTACAAATTATTTCTCCTTTCAGCTATTGAAAAGAAAGAAAGCTAACTGGAAATTAACTGAAATGCTTTAATAAAGATTATAAGACCCTCAAAGCAAATTCTAAACCAATAGTTTGATTTAAAAGTTCTGGAAAGACCCCCGGATTTGGAATCCGGACACGTGGGTTTGAATCCCTGCTCTGTTTCTGCAAGTTCACTGTGGTCTGAATAGTGGATGAGGCCATGGGAGGGTAGAGCTCAGAATAGAGGCGCACTTGGTGGGCACTTGCTTGCTCAGTCCCTTGGGGGACTGCCATTGCTGGCCCCAGGAGTCACACTTGCTTCTTTTTCTTAGGGTCACCTATAGGTTCAGATGCCTCACCTACAGGGGGGCCTTGTTGGGGTGGGGGGAGGGAAGACCTAATACTTTCTATTGAGACCTGTTTCTGATCACAGAGGTATCATTTTCTAAGCAGGGAGTGGAGCTCCTCCCTTGACTCTAGACACTGGAATGTCTACACCAGTGGGCACGTGCTGCCAGGCTCTGCCTGGAGACCGCTCTGTGCCAGGAGAGTGCAGAGGTGCATCCTGCAGGCGATCTCTTTAGGACCACCCTCTGGACTCTTCTTAACAATGTTCAGGGTAGGACTCAAAATAGAAACAGGAAGTTCTATTGAGACACAATAGATTACACTAGTGCATTTTACTTTTATCACTCCACTCCCAGTGCATTTTATCTTGTTATTTTATCAGTTTATTATTATCGGCTAAAGTGCTTAGAATGGTGCTGGGTACTGAGTACAGAGAAGAGAGACACTTTTTGCCTCTAAGGGGCTCACAGTCTAGAGGGGAAGCAGGCAGCCAAGCACAGCATTGCAGGGGTGTATGACACCTGTGGGGCGCACACCTACGGGGGTGCACAGGGAGCCTGGGAGCCTGGGGAGGAGACACTGACCCAGCTTGGGTAAGAGGAGTAGAGGGATGTCTCAGAGAGGTGATGCTTAGCACGTGGCTGATGCAGAGGAGAGAACACAGTCTAGCATTGAACAAGACGTGAAGGGGACAGGGAGCAGGCACATTGTTGGTGGCAGCGGCGTGGGCCTCTGAAGTGGCTGGGATTGGTTGGTTGTGCAGCTGAGCCTGAGGCCTTGCCTGGTCCCAGATGCATTTACATCCAGCAGGAGTTAGCAGTTATTCAGGTTTCAAACTGGCTCTTATCAGAAACTGAGGGGTAACTGAGGTCCTGGGGAGAGTGCACCCGCTATTGGGGCCAGCTCCTCATTTGGTGAGCTCACCGCAAAACACTTTAGACTGTAGTACGTTTCACCCCGGAGTCGAGCTGCAGATCGAATGACGTCGCCAAGGACCATTGTTCCTATAGGACTAAATAGCCTGTGATGTTGCTCTTCTTTTTGCCCCTGATGCCAGCATCCAACAGGGTTCTATTATACACAGTTTCCATTATGTGGGGCTCAATAGAAAATTAGCCGAGGAACTCCCCCGGGTGCCAGGTGGCTTGTAATATCTCATTAGGAATAGCTGTGTGGGAAGAAACAATATTTTTAGCAGTGGGTAGGAAGTGTTATTGAAATATGACTTATTTGACATTATGGAACTTAGAATCATCGGTTCAAGTCAGATGGTACTATAGTAACTGTAACCACATGGGGGACTGAGATCAAAAGAATGGGAACTAGAATTCAGCACTAGCTTTTGCATATGATTAAATAGTGTTGAACCTATCTCGGAATACAGCGTCACCAGAAACAATGCCCTGCCTAGTATTGCATACATGCTACTCAGACAATGCGTTTCTGGACGCCTGGAGGAGTTCTGAATCTTTGGGAATGGATCTGCGCTCTGACTAAAGGATGTAGCACTTTGCCAATGTCTAATGCGGTGAGGTCCACAGTAGGACTGTGTGAGCTCTGCTTCATGGGGAGGCGAGTGAGAAGAAACGCCACAGTCAGGGTTTGCCAGGGAACAGACTTCGCAGAGTTTAGTGCTTAAGGTGTCTACCAGATGGCTCTTGGGAGGGATACCCAATGGAAGGCAGGAGCAGAAGCAGGATTGGGAAGAGGAAGAAACTGGGCTTTGGTGCAGGTACAGTAGCCTCAGCCAATTGCATGAGGAGTCGTGGAGCTGAAAAGGCCGGTCAGGGTTGGTTCATGTTGTGTTGCAGTGACTGGGCTTTTTCACCTTTGCAGCTGTCAGTTAGTAGCTGTGGGTGTCCTGGAGGAGTGTGACTTTGAGGGCATGGCCCTCTGAAGCAAGCCGTTCCTGAAGGGACAGGTTGCTGAAGGCTGAGTGCCAACCATATTCTCAGCAAATCAAGGCAAGCATTTCTTCCTTGAAAGGGCACCTCAGCCATGCATCTCCCTTGTCCACCACAAGATTTCCAAGTACTTATTTTAATGTGAGTCCAGGCCACTCCATCAGTAAGCAACTCACAGCCCACTCACTTGAGAGTATCACCACTTAGTTTTGTTTGGTGGGAAATATAAATTACTGCTTATAATAGGAACTGCTTTTAAAAATTCATACAAATATATGGGGTACATGTGCAATTTTGTTACATGCATAGAATGCATAGTGGTAACATCAGAGTTTTTAGGTTAGCCATCATTCATTAACTAATTTCTCATCATCCACACCCTCACTCTTCCAAGACTTTATTGTCTTTCATTCCACACTATGTCCATGTGTTATACATTTTTTAGCACCTACTTATGAGTGAGAACGCGCCTGGCTTTTGAATTTCTGTGCCTGGCATGTTTCACTTAAGATAATAGCCTCCAATCCATCCATGTTTCTGCAAAAGACGTGACTTCATTCTTTTTATGACTGCATAGTATTCTATGGTAAACCACATTTTCTTTATCAATTCATTCATTGATGGACATTTAGGCTGATTCACTATCGTGACTAGTGCTGTAATTAACATACAAGTGCAGGTATCTTTCTTTTATATGGATTTCTTTTCCTTTGGGTAGATACCTAGTGGTGGGATTGTAGCTAGCGCTCAGTTTGAGGTGGAATCTCTACTTAAATGTACTTTCCAATTTGACCCTAACATCTTCACGTGTCACAGATCTCTGGGCTTTGCCATTCTAGACAAAATGCTTAACTGTAAGTTTCTGGAGGGTGCCACAAGAGGCAAGGCACACCTGAGCACAGCTGCCTGTCGCTGCCCCTTGTTTCCCTCTCGCCAGCCTCTGGGGATCTGACCTGGAAGCTGGTCTTTTTAGGCATCTCTGCACCACTGCTTCTGCTGGTCAGAGCCATAGAGGGCCTGTTTCTCCAAAGCTTAAAAGGGTGCTTTTGGTTTCTCCCTGCCCAAGGTGATTCTTCAAAGGAAGGTAGTAAATATTCTGGATGATGCATGAGCTGCAGGGAAAGAATGTTATTTCAGGAGGTAGGGATCTCCATTTTGCCTTTTATGTACAGGGTACATTTGGATAAGTTTCATCAATTTCCAGGGTGTCTTTTCTGTATCTTTGGGAATGTGAAAGGGTTAGGTTAGATGGTCCCTAAGGCCCTTTCTGGTGCTGTGATGTTTTCATTCTTATCTCCATCATTAACGTGACCTCATTCTCTCTATGCCACTCACTTTCAATTGCCTTCATGTCCCACCCCTTCATTTTGACCTCTTCCCCTTCCAAATCCTTCCTTCACTGCCCACCTAAGTGTTCATGTCTTCTGTTTCCTCCCAGCTCTTCCCTGATGCTGGTCTTTTCCCCCATGGAGCAGCCCCACCTTTCCCCCACCTGGCAAGTGTGAGAGGGTGTTAGGAGGGGCAGGACTGGCGGCATTGACTGAGAGTCAGTCTGGCCATGAGCTGGGCAGGATGGTTGAAGACACCAATAGTTCACTGCCAGGCTTAAGGAGAGCTGACGAGGAGAGTGAGGAGTGCATTAGAAGTGTATCATCCCAGCCTGGGCAACATAGTGAGACCCCATCTTTAAAAAAATCAAAAAGTTAGCTGGGCATGGTGGCACACACCTGTAGTCCAAGCTACTCTGGAGGCTGAGGCAGGAGGATTGCTTGACCCCAGGAGGTTGAGGCTAGAGTAAGCCGTGATATGCTACTGCACTCCAGACTGGGTAAAAGAGCAAGACTCTGTCTCAAGAAATAAAAAAATAAACAAAAGAAGGGCACCACCAGCTCACAGTGATGCTTCCGTGCTGTCCCCAAAGCCAGGAACTTCCCAGCCAGGGAATGAATCTATATCAAAATCTATATCAATACAGTCTCATTTCCTGGAAACTGGCCAACTGCTGCTCACCTCAGCTAAAAGGTGCGAAGAATGGATTTGGGGGAAGAATTTGACAGTGTAACTACATTAAGAGGTGGAGTGATGAAATGTGTGGCTCCTCCCCAGCATCAGGGCTGTTGCCAGATGGCCCAGCTGTCATCTCTGGCAAGGTGACAAGACCCTGCGACTTCAATGTGTGGCACTTGCTCATTACCTGGCATCCCAGTGGTCAGGGCCATCTGCTCTGTTTGCCCCTCACAAGACGGCGAAGCAGATTCCGTAAGGCACCAACATCAATATGCCAGCGGTGAGGAGCATGGGTCTGTTCCGAACCAGAGAGAAACAGAGCAGCCTTCTTGGCAGGTGCCACTGGTACCTGCGAGCATCCTCCTGGTCTGTGCACCTGTAAAGATGCTCCCGGTCTGTGTGCCAGGACACACACCTTGTCCTGTGATGATACTCTGCTTTCCCATGAGTTGCTTGATTCTAGCCCCCAGAAGCCACACTCTGTTCAAATGAGAAATCGAGTAGTACTGACCTGAATGAGCATTCTCAGTGAGGTCTGCACTATTTAGTGCCATGACCCAGAGAGCTGAGCTGGAGAGATGAGATCAGGTTCAGTTTCTGGACTCTCAGACCCTTGAACATCTCTGGCTTTTTCCAATGCTCCCCTACAAAGCACATAAGAGGTTTCACTGGGTAAAAAGGCACTTCGTGTTTTTTTTTTCCCCAGCCATGCCAAGTTACTCAGGTTCAAGTAGGGTTAGTTAAGGTCATGCTGGATAAATCCTGGAATCGTAGTGGCTTAGTGCTTTAGAAGTTTAGTTCCCATTGACACAAAAGTCCAGTGGGCACCAGGGGTTGGGGAAATGGAGTTCTGCTCCACAGTCATCCAGGAACCAAGGTTTTCAGAGACCCTGCCTTCTTTACCATGTGGCTCCCGAAGTTGACCAGGGCAGCAACGTCCAGCCTGCAGAAGGAGAGGAGGTTAGATCAGACAGCAGGTTTTTAAGGGCAAGGCCTGGAAGTGTGTCCATCACTTTTGTGCACATTTCATCAGCCAGAACTCAACTGCATGGTGCACTAACTGCAAAGGAGGCTGAGAAATCCAGTCTGATCTTTTGTGGCCAGGAGAAAGGAAAGAAAACAATGTCTCTATTGCAGAGGGTGTGGAAGATTCATTTCTAGAAAATAATCTCTCATCATTTTTGTCTACATGCTATCTATCCAGCCATTATTTGTGTATGTATGTATCTATGTTTCTGTCAATCAATCCATCATCTATCTAGTTTCTCTCTACCTATGTTTCTATCTATTTTTCTATCTATCATCATCATCTCACTATCACTAACATCAGTTACCATCGTTAATAACAGAATGAGCACCCGTACAACATCTTCTAAAGCAAAGCTGAGATCTGGCAACCGCTTACATCTGTCCATGTGTTTCTCTCTCATCCCTTCTGTCTTCCCCACCTAAGGCAATCGTCATCCTGAATCTTGTCCTCATTTCTTTGCCAAACATTTTTAGAGTTGTATCTTTTCTACATGTATGCCCAAGATGTCGATATTTTCATTTCAGTTGTTTTTGACATTATAAAAAGGATCTTGTAGATGTGACCTTTGGATTCAAATTTTTCACATAAATATTAGATTGCTATGATTCCTCTATATTCTGGTTTGTTGCTATGCTCCATTCATGCTGTGACTGTACCTCAGTTTTTTTTATCCATTCTCCTGTAGGTGTGCTTTTGGGCTGATTACAGGCTTTGCTGTTTGAACAATGCTACTATCATCATCTCTTACATGCCTTGTGTCGTACGTGAGCAAGACTTTTTCTTGCCTGAAATTAGGAGTGCAGTTGCTGTGTTGCTCAACTTGATGAGATGATGCTTAACTTTCAGCTTATCCTCCTGTGAAAATGTATACAGGAACTTGAAAATGTATACAGGAACCTTCTCCAACTCTTGATGTGGCCAAATATGTTAAGTTTCATCAATCTCCCCATTGTTTATTGATGATCCTAATGCACATGCAATAACCTTTTGATGGTTAATTTCCCATAGTGGCTGAATTCCCAAAGCAATCATTATTTTCCCAATTTCTTACTGCATCCCAAAGTAGGGGGTATCACAGGATCTCAGACCAGCTCTGAAATCTGAAAGGAAGTTCTAATGCAAAGATTTCACTGATGGGACTGATGGGGTAGGCTGCTGTGTAGACATTTGTAGGGAGTGACTGGATAGTGAGCCCCTTCCTCTGCCTTTGCAACATTTAAATTCCTGTATCTTCCTGTCTTGGCCACTCTAGATACTTTTACATGAACTCTACATTTTCACTGATTTTGGGAAGGTCAGGAGACAAATCAGCACAAAGCAGTTAGAATTCCTCGGAGAAGCCCAGTCAAGTTAATATGCGATAGAGGAGAAGGGAGCTAGAATGTCTGCTGGCTGACTGACAGCACTTGCAGCAACCTCGGAGTATGGATTCAATAAAAATAATAGTTTTCCCTGCAGCAACTTGGTCTGTCTGGTCGGTGCCTTCCTCTGCAGTTGAATACAGGTGCGGAACTATGCTTCCCCGGGCCCTGAATGCCATTGCGGCATTTAAATCTGCCCTCAATCTGTCTGGTTTCATAGGGGCAGTCTTGTGAAGATAAATCATGTAAACAAGTTACAGTATGGAGTACTTATTTAGAAACTGTATTTTTGAAGGCGTGTATCCACGTTGAAAGGAAGGGTCCTGTAGTCGTTCAGCTTGTTAAGAAAATCCACCTGTCTGGAGCAGGTACTTGCTTCACTCAGGTAGTCAATGCATAGTAAAGTGGGGGAATCCACGTGGGCTTTTCTCCATTGAGTGGGGGAGGGTAGGAACCTATTCTTTAAAATGTAAGTGGCTTTTCTGCCTGTGTGCACAGCCCTTTGGTGTGATGGAATGAGCGACGGGAAACCTAAGGAGCATGTTTTATTCCCTCATATTTGCTCCTCCTCTCCTCGCTTCTCTCTGCAGGCTAGTGATCTTTTCTGTTTCTCTCTGCCTCTGCTTTCCCCCATGATATGGGCTCTGTTTTTGGTCTGACTTGAAGTGGCAAACTAGTTGAAAATCCAAGCTCTCCACACATCACTCACTTTCTTCCCTCTAAAAGTGCAGAAAGAGAAAGCAGATGCTTTGGGCCCGCTGTGACTGGAGAAGGTGCTGGAGTTTATCCATTAGTGTCCTACAAAAGCACCAGTGCTTTCCCTGACAACCGTGTTCCATCGTGCTGCCCGGACCCATCAGCTGGGCGCATTCGGGCTTGCTGCGTGTCCCCGCCTGACACCTTGGGCTCTCCTCAAAGCTGCCGTGGCAGTGTGCCTTTGGAAAGCCAGACAGAATAGCTTTTGCCTTGCAGAGTCTCTGCTAGTCCCCACCTGCCTCTGGTACTCAGGTCCCTGGTCTTCTTAGGTGGAGGCAAAGGTACAGTACTGAAGCCTTAGCAAGGACCTACAGGGTAAGGAGATGTTCCAGAAGCATGACATGTGGACCTGCCAAAGCCATTGTCTTCCAGCTGGCGTGAATATTCTATTTACGTGTTGAAGCAGGTGGGAAGTCTGTCTGTGTTTATGGAGGGTGGCGTGTGCTGGAGCCCAGAATGTGAACCTTTCCCATGAGATCAGAATCTTGTTCCCTGCTGCAGACTGAGTGCTTAGAGCAGCACCAGCCATGTAGTAAATGCTCAATAAAAATTCGTTTCATGAATAAAGACAGAATCCAAGTGATGTTGTACATCCAGGACTTAAGCAGAGGCCATTTGGTGAGTTACATAGAAAATCTGTGGGATTTTCATATAATTTACAGTGAAAATCTGAAGCCTGGAGCTGGGCTGGTCAGCACCTGCTCTGCTCATGCCCCCTGGAGTCTACAATTCAGACTTGTCCACGCAGACAAAGGACAAGGGATCAGAGAGGGGAGAGGTGGCAAGGAATCAGCTGCATGGGCCTGCCCTTGGAGGTTGGACCAGAGAACCACCCTGCAGGCTGGGGCTGCCTTCGCTGCTCTGCTTCCCAGATGTCATCAGGCCAGCCTGTGCCATGTGAGACTGACAGCTATGGTTCCACGGCCCGGGGCTGGGGTGAGGCACATGTGCCCAGCAGTGGCCGCTGCCTCTGAGTCAGGAATCAAACAGCCTGGTTTTATAAGTGAAGAAAATGGTGCCATTAAAAGGCAATTATTCAAGTGGTGTGAGTCAGCGATGCAGCTCCTGGCAACGCCAGGCAGGAGAAGGCAGTGGTGTGGGCATTTTTCTCTCCCTCTCCCTCTCCCTCTCTCTCTTTTTAAACAAAGCTCAGGCTGGAAAGAGAGCTTGCACCTGCATCTGGGTGATGTATGGTGAGCTACCTAGACTGCCAGATTCCTTTATCTGAGCAACATCGGGAATGGGGAAGACAGCCTCAGACCAGAAGAAAGGTCCTCATCCTGAGGAACAGGGAATTGAAAATGTCCCTCAAACTGGCTGTGTACTTGACCTTCACCCTGCTCGCAGATGCTGCATGGGGGATTCCCCTGCCTGTCAACCCAGGTGTTGTGTGAATGAAAGAAAAGTGTGTGCTGGAGCCGGTGGCCCCGGGAGTGAGGGTCAGACATTTTCCCCTGTGCTGCACCCCAGCTGCCTGCTGTTCCCTTTCTCTGGCATGATTTTGTGGAAGACCAAGATGATTTCATTTCATTTTTTTTTTTTCCCGGAGTGCAGTGGTACAATTTCAGCTCACTGCAACCTCTGCCTCCCGGATTCAAGTGATTCTCCTGCCTTAGCCTCTGGAGTAGCTGGGATTATAGGCGCACGCAACCACTCCAGGCTAATTTTTGTATTTTTAGTAGAGATGGGGTGTCTCCATGTAGGTCAGGCTGGTCTTGAACTCCTGACCTCATGATCTGCCCACCTTGGCCTCTCATAGTGCTGGGATTAGAGGCGTGAGCCACCACGCCTGGCCAGATGATTTTATTTCTAGAGTACTTTTCTTGTTTCTGTTTTTTCCCCCCTAAGTCTGCTTTGTCTGCTGCCACGGCAACCAGCCCTGCATTACCCACCTTCACGTGGAGGGAGGTGTGACAAGAACAGGACAGACCCTGCTTCCAGCCCATTCTCTGAGGCTCCTGCACCGGCAGGCCTGGCAGAGATGTTTGCGAAAACCACTCGCTTGCCTCCCGAATCTTTTTCCTGTTGTTGGTAGACAGCCTAGAGAGCAAGGAGTTTTTTCTTTCCTCAGAAGGACAGTGGCAGGGGGAAGGGAGCAAACATCAGGCAACAGCCACCAAAGCACCAAATATGGGTTTAAGGTTCAGGGAATAAAAACTTGAAATGATAATAAAAGGGCAAACCAAGTCTGGAAACAAGTCTGCCCTCGCTCCCGTACTCCCCTCCCTCTGAGCAGTCTTATCCCCTCTTCTTTGTTTTAATAAATCAAAGTAGAAACAAGTTCAATTGCTTTTTTGAGATGAATAATTTTTAAATTGGGCTGAGTTTAAACAGCAGTGGAAGTCCTCCTGTCTGTTTCACATTCATAACCAGGTCATAGTTCATCTTAATTGGTAGCATTTTTAGTCTGCTGTGGAGTTTGTCAAAACTGAAGGAGAGAAAAGTTCAGTCTCTCTGCCTTCGGTTCTGGGAGCCAGTGAGCTGGCCAGCACTGCCAAAGGCAGCTGGGCTCAGAGCCAGGCTGTTTGGTGGTGGCGTGGGTGGGCAGGCGGCATCCTCTGGTGGGAGGTCCCAGACTGAGTGGAGAAGGTCTAGCAGGACTGGGCAGAGGGCACCGTGGCTTTTTGAGGTGTCAGGCCGCATTGGAGGGCAGCAATAGGTCATGGATCTACCGAGGGTGAGTAAGGCTGCAGAGGTGCAGAATCGTAGTTGTGCAGGCAGAAGCAGAGCTAGAATGTCCAGGCCGTGGTTAACGTGTCTCAGCTCAGTTCAGGCAAATGCAGAAAAGAGAGTCTGAGCACTGAGGTCAGAAACAGCTTCCAAGGCTCTACCTGGACAGTCGAGGCTCCTCAGGCCCCAGCATATTAATTCTGCACCAAGTGTCTATCCTTGGCTTTCCTTTATGAATTTTTATGGTGGTCCCTAGCTGGAGGTGGCAAGGGACAAACCGAAGGGCATGCCCAGTGCTGAGGACAGATGCCCAGGGTAGGGGTAAAGGCTGTGGGCACAGGGGTCGGCCCTGGCTTGGAAAACTGAGCACCACTTAGGAGCTGAGTGACCTCTTGATGAGTTACTTAATTGCTAACCTTGAGTCTTCTCATTTAGGCAAGTCTACACAGCTCTTTGAGGGAATTAAATTGGTTGATTTATATAAAGTCCTCAGCACAGGGCCTGGCTCAGGGGAAGCACTTCAGTGAAATCTTTATTCCTTCTGGGTCATGAGCTCTCACAAGGGGCCAGGTCCTGTTGGGATCATCATTAGAGGAGCCGCAATCCCTGATACTGGAGAGCTTGCACAGTCACACAGAGTGGCAGTTTGGAAATTCAGAAATCCTACCCTAAAGGCAAGAGCTGCTCTTTAGTTGAAGTGCCCGTGAGTCTTAAATTGTATCTTTAAAGGGCCAGTGAAGTATGGTATGGGGGGAAAGTAGGTTATTAGATCTTCTAGAGAAGCTTTATAAGGAAATAGCCCAAATCGTAACAGAAGGATGCCCACCTGGTGGGGAACACCAAGCCAAGGTCTTCTCTCCCCAAGGGACTGGGCTGGAGGAGGCGGCCACCTGGGGCCTGCCACGGTGAGTGCTGTGGGTTCTGTTTGCTGGAGTGCCTGGGCCTCTGCCATACTTTGATTGACATACTTCTCCCTTTGCATCCCCTTGGGAAGCAGGTCATGGGAGGTGAGCACCCATGGGAGGATGAGAGGGTGAGACAAAGTTCTCATCAAACTTCTCCATCTATCAGGGTCAGCGCCTTGTGACAACAAAAATAGATTTTTAAACGTTTATGCAGTAAGGGGTCTTCACAGGCCCAAGTTTCAGCTGGCAGGAGGAGTGGGCAGCTGCATTTCAGTGGAAATGAGCCATCTTTGTGGATGGCATTGTTGACACAAAAGAGAAAGACTATAATAGCAATAAAAGCTATGATTTCAGTACACCGACTGTGTTATCTTCCCTCTTAGCCTTTCGTGTGGTTCTATTTATTATTCTTCTTAAATATTTACAGCATTCCTCTGAAAATAAGAATAATGATAATACAAAATTAATAATATTAATGATAATGATGGTAATATCCCCTTTTTGCGTGTCTCTGCTATGCCACAGTCTGTGCTAGATGGTTTATCCACAGTATTTCTAATCCTCACAATAACCCTGTGAGAATTTTCCTCCCATTTTACAACTAAGGAAATCAGGGCTCAGTGAGGCTGTGTAAGTTGCTGAACAACCTAGTTGGCAAGCAACCACGCCTGGATTTGAACCAATGTCTTTCCCTCTGAAGAGCCCTGCATGGGTTTTGGGCTTTCTGAGTCAGAAGTTATTTCAGTACCATCAGAAATGGAATGGAATGAAGAATATTAATCTTTTTAAAATAATGCTTTTGTTTCCTCTGCACAGATACCCCAAAAGACACCTGTGCTTATATGTTCATTGCGGCACTATTTATAATAGCAAAGTCATGCAACTAACCTAAATGTCCACCAACGGTTGATTGGATAAAGAAAATCTGGTGCATATATACCATGGAATACCACACAGCCATAAAAAGAATGAAATAGTGTCCTTTGCAGCAATAGGAATGGAGGTAGAGGACATCACTTTAAGTGAACTAACTCAGAAGCAGAAAATCAAATATTGCATGCTCTCACCTATAAGTGGGAGCTGAACAATGGGTACACGTAGACATAAAGATGGAGAGAAGGACAGTGGGGACTCCAAAAGTGGGGAGGAGTGGAAGAGGTAGTGAGGGTTACACCATTACCTAGCAGGCACAGTGTTTAATATTTGAAGGATAGGTGTGCTCTCCCCACTATTATGTAATATACATATGTAACAAACAGGCACCTGCACCCCCGAACCTAAAATAAAAATTTAAAAAGAATATGACTCTTTTCCATGAAGCCCCAGATCTCTCTGAAGTTTTAGCCTGCATTCATTCCTTCAATCTGTTCTTGAGAAGCAGAAAGAAGCAGAAAGGAAGGTTTCATATCTGCATCTGAGGATCCTGAAAAAGGCCATTTCTTGCACCTCAAGAAACATTTCGGGACCTGGCTGTTCTCCCCCAGCCTCTTTTTCTTCCATCTAGGTTTTGAGATTCTCTTCCTTGCATTTTTCTGCCTTCCTCCTTATGTTAAATTATTCCAAATTAGCCCCACCAATGCCCCTCCTATATATCTTCTCATGCCTAGTGGTAGTAAGATTTTTCTCTGTGCCAGGGAAAAGAATTAGCTTCTGAGTTGGAACTCATTTCTCTCCACTCTAATCCTATCCATCCTCAAATTTTCAACCCTAGTAGAACTTTCTTGAAGAGATTCTTGATAATGCTTTCTGTCTTCTCAAATCCTATATCACTTTCCATCAGCCAAATTCTGCTGGAATTAGTTGCCTGTGCCTTAGGTGTTGGTGTGTGTATGTCTCTTCTTACTCAGTAGCTCAGAAAGATTTGGAAGACAGGGATTGTGCCTCTGTTATCCCTGAGCCTCACTCATGGTAGATTTCCCCAGACCATTATAGAATCAATAAAAGCACTCCTCCTTGATGCTCCCTTTATTTCTGATACCTAGATGCGCCTCTGAGCTTCACACTGTCGCTGCTATACACATGGATCTGTAGAAACTCAGACCCCCAGGACAGCACGTGAGAATGTGACCAGACTCCCTGCTCTAGTACTGCGTCCACCTCAGGTGGAGGCCTCTTACCTCCATTGGGGATAGTGCCATCCTCTGTGAGTACTGCAGAGTGATGAGAGGTCATTCAGATCCTCCAGTGGTTGCCTGGCAATGTGCCTGGCTTTGCAATGTGCCTTTGCAATGTGCTGGGCCTGGGAGTACAGATGGTGCTTTCTGTTTCAGATGCAGGAAATCAAATTCCTCTCTTCCTCTACTCTTCTATCCCTCCTCAGAATCTCCCAGGGGCTCATGGCACAGCACGATACAAATGTTTCCAGGGGGGAGGTCACTAGACACTGGATCTGGTGGGACAGATTGGACTGACCAGTAAGTGATCAGTGACTCTGTCTCTACTCCAGCTGCTGGAGTAGAGCATGGGCTCGTCAGGACCATGGACAAGGCTAAAAAAACTGAAATCTTGTTTTTTTTTTTTTTTCTTCCTTTTTCTTACCAGCTGTCTTGGTGAAGACAGTGAAGGCTAGTAAAGCTAAAATCCTCTTCTAAACAAACCGGGGGAGGGGAGCAAGTGACATCCTCCCTTCTTGGAAATTCCAGTCTTTGCATCATAAATCAGACCCTCTGGTTGTCTAAAGTGAGCTACATGGACAGAGCTCTCTCTTTCTGGAGGAAAGCCCTCATGTAAAAACCAGGTTGACACTTGTCCACTAAGTGCCTCCCACTGGAATGTAACTTGTTCAGGTATTCCACTCAGGTGTCATCGATTTCAGAGGGTTTCTTATTGCCTTTTTAAAAATTGCATACGGACTTGTTCGAACCAATATTCTTATATAAAACAGTGGAAAAAGCCATGATATTTTCTCTTCCCTTGAATTTTTTTTAGTATACACATTTTATATTCTGCCTTTAAAGCTATTTCTGTTGCACAGCTGCTTTACCGAGACTCAGACTCCTACGGGCCTGCTTGGTCCGACACATACCTTGAATATTCTTTCACAGTGTTTGATTTTTGCAGTTGGTTGTATAATGAGGAAGGAGTGTGCAGTGAATTTGGAGATTCCTATTAACGAGGTCACCCGTGAATCTATTTTCGTGTGCTTCTTTATTAGAAATAGCAGGGAACACGATAATATTTAAACACAACCACTTATAGGAGCTTGGCTTAAAAAATATACCTTAGTAAGTTTTCTTTTCCCATTTGGCATTTCAAAATGTTGTACTACAGTTTCTCATCATCAAAACGTCTCTTCTTCATTTACATTCTGGGACGTGAATAGAGACCATTACAAATGACTACGATATTGTGGGTTGGCACTGGAATTGGCAATCCTCTGCCTCAGGTAGACCATCTCTGGAGTGCCCCCATTCTGTTCTTGGTCTTGCTTTTGAAGATGGACTATAATGAAATAGACTCAGGACAAGATAGTAAGGCTGGGTAGGAAGTAGAAGAATGTTATCTTCACTTTTCCTAATGTTCCCTTAAAGAATAATTTATCTGAATTTAGATTTGGAAGCCACATAATTTTCTAGCGTGATGATGTATCAAAGTTCATTTAACTCACTTTCTATTGTTGGATATATTAGGTGCTTACAATGTTTTGTTAATATATATAACACGTGAAAATATCTCACATAAATTCCTTTTTATAATTTTTATTTTTGTAGAGACAGAATCTCTCTATGTTGCCCATACTGGTCTCAAACTCTCAGCCTCAAGTCATGCTCCCACCTCAGCCTCCCAATGCACTGGGACTACAGGTGTGAGCCACGGTGCCCCGCCCTCACATAAACACTCTAGGGAGGATGTCTCATGAAAAAATAAGAGACTGGTGTGGTCCCATGTTGTACCTAATGATAGAATCACTGAACAAAAACTACTGTGGGACAGATTTTAATTCAACCTAAGAAAAACTTAACAACTAGAGCTTCTGGCCTCTCTGGAACAGGTTGCCTTGTGGGGGAGGAGGTGAAGCTGCAGGCACAGCAGGTGCTAGACTCCAGGCCAACTGGGCCACCTGCCAGGTGTGGTCCTTCTTGAAATAACAGGCCTACGTCAACCGTGAGACATCGTGGTACCTGGCATAACTATTGCTTGCTGGGGGCATTGAAAAACCACAGGCATTATTGTCTCTTAGGAGCAGAAACTGTGAATCCTTTTGAATTGCTGAATACAAATGCCCTGAATGAGCCACTAGAGCCAGGGCCAAGGACAGAACATGAGATTGGAGTTGTTGAGGCAGATATTCTTTTATTTCAGGCAGATACTTTATGAATGTGGCCTGGTTATTTAGATCATTTCAAAAATCACCTAAAGTGAACCACAGTCCTTCATTTTGTTGCATTGCTCAGGACTTGGCCAACATCTTGCCAACATCAGCATGTTATTAAAAATATACTACTGATCCCTTTCAAATGCAGAGAGTTTTATGGTTGATATAGCACTTTCTCATATATTTCTCCCTTCACTATCACTTTCTAAGAAGGCATGGCAAATATTATTATCTCAATTTTTATATGGGGAAACTGAGGCATGGAACATTGAGTGACTCACCCAATGCCATGTGGTAGCATCAGACCTGGGATGGATCTAGCCTGTGGAAATTGGAATCATGCAAGCAAGGCAGTATTTTTGGCTATGCAAATGACTAGCAATGTAACTTTGGGCAGTCTTATAGGTAAGATGATGGTGGTGGAATAAGATAAAGTCCAAAGTGTCTACCATATTGCTGTTGTCTGAGATTCTCCTGCCTCTCCATACAGCATGCTATCTACTGTGGTCTTTACTTCTTGCGTGGAAGGTGGGAGGTGAAACAAGTGGAGTTTGTGGGTTGGGTGAAGCAATAGGATGCGCTGGGGTGTGTTTCCAGGGCGGTAACATGAGATCCTTCAGCTGCCATAAGATCCGTTCCCAATAGATCGCTTTCAGAAGCTTGAGATCCTTGGCTGCATTTTGATTCCAGGTTTGGAATTTGAGAATATGTTTATTTACTTTGTCGGTTCAGTGGGGGCGTGCGGTGGTGGAGGTGGCCTTTATGAATTCAACAACCCTAAATGGAGAAGAGTCAGCTTGAATAGTGAGGTCTCCCCGTGTTACAAAGTATGGGGTTGCAAGGAAAGTTATAGTTTAGTCTGATTCTATTTTTTAATTTTCTAAGTGTAACTATTTAACTCTAAGCTAGATTTTATACTGCTTAAAGGCTCTAGACAAAGCTAACTTCTTCCTTGACTACAAAAGTAAAATGTGATTGTTGAAGAAAAATTTAAAAATGAAGACAATTGCAAAAGCAATTTTCTGTCATTTCCCAAAGATAAGTGCTCTTAAAATTATGTTATAATTTCCTGGAATGTTTTTACTGCAATATACATATTTTAAAACAAATTTAGTGTAATACTATACATACTTATAGATCTCTTTTGTTAATAGTAAACCTTTTCCTAATATTCCCTTAAAGACTAATTTATCTGAATTTAGATTTGGAAGCCACATAATTTTCTAGCGTGATGATGTATCAAAGTTCATTTAACCCACTTTCTATTGTTGGATGTATTAGGTGCTTACAACATTTTGTTAATATATATAACACGTAAAAATATCTCACATAAATTCTTATTTAGAATTTTTATTTTTGTAGAGACAGAATCTATGTTGCCCATGCTGGCCTCAAACTCTTGGTCTCAAGCCATGCTCCCACCTCAGCCTCCCAAAGCACTGTGACTACAGGCGTGAGCTATGGTGCCCCGCCCTCACGTAAACTCTTGGCAAGGCATTAGATGTAAGTCTGGTATGTTCCAACAGAAAAACTATAGCGGGATTTCTATTTTTTAGGGTATAGCCACTCTGTTGGGCATTTGTGAGAAAATTATAACCTAGGCAAGTATTATAGTTAATCGATATGGTAACATCAAGAGTGTAGGGAGACCCATCCCTCTGTCACTATTGTCAGACCTGTTACTGTGATCCTGGCTTTTCAGACGGTTAATATCCTGCATAAACATCAAAGCAGGCCAGGCGCGGTGGCTCACGCCTGTAATCCCAGCACTTTGGGAGGCCGAGGCGGGTGGATCACAAGGTCAGGAGATCGAGACCATCTTGGCTAACACAGTGAAACCCCGTCTCTACTAAAAATACAAAAAATTAGCTGGGCATG
Organism: Macaca nemestrina; assembly: GCF_043159975.1. NCBI lineage: Eukaryota > Metazoa > Chordata > Mammalia > Primates > Cercopithecidae > Macaca > Macaca nemestrina. Next base: position 140,765 of record NW_027257565.1, read on the forward strand.
CCGGCGGGCGCCTGTAGTCCCAGCTACTCCGGAGGCTGAGGCAGGAGAATGGCGTGAACCCGGGAGGCGGAGCTTGCAGTGAGCCGAGATCAGGCCACTGCACTCCAGCCTGGGAGACAGCGAGACTCCGTCTCAAAAAAAAAAAAAAAAAAAAGAAAAGAAAAGAAAAAAAATCAAAGCAGTGGACTCATTTTTCTTTTCTGTTGATTCTCCTGTAGCCTGATGAAGTCCTCCGATATCGATCAGGATTTATTTACAGACAGTTACTGCAAGGTGTGCAGTGCACAACTGATCTCCGAATCGCAGCGTGTGGCCCACTACGAGGTAAGGACAGCGTTTCCCACTCTGTTTGCAAATGCAGAAGAGAGCAGCCCCGGTCATTGTTGTAGGACTCCAGGATCCTCCCTCTGGACTTGGGGCAGATTTGAAGAACCACAGGACTTGAACCTGTACAGTCTGAGGTCAAGGCCAGGACAAGTGTATATGTGTGGGGTTGGGAGTGAGGGTTGGGGATGTCATTGTCAGACGCTGGCTGCTTCCCAGATCCTTTTTTAAAATTTGTGTCTCAGCCCCTGGAGACTCTGCTTGGGCTTTCTCTACTTGTTAAATCTGTTTCTGTGCATCCACAAAGTTCCATTCAGGGATCCAGGGTGGAATGCATTGTGTCAGCTTCTGTCTCCGCCTATGACCCCAAAGATAAGCTCAGAAGACATTTGTTAACCACTGTAGGGAAAGACAGCAACAAGCGATGAAGCAGCCGTTGGCCACTTCCTCCCCAAAAATTGCTTCCACCTGATGGCCAATACCCAACATATGCTTATCACGATTAAAATGTCTTCTGCAGAGTTATAACCAAGTTTTAAAGTGCAAATACTCTCCAAAGTCATACATTAGTGGCACTGGCTCTTTAGGATGGAGGAGCAAAAGACCACTTTTTAATCCTCTATTGGGAGCAGAGGATGAGAGCAGAGAGTTTGGCCTGTGTCCGAGGATGAGGAGGGAATGAGGTGCTGTGGATGGAGTAAAGAGAACTGGGGGATCCCAAGAGGCTGAGCGCTGCTAGGGAATGTTCTGTTTTCAAGAGAACATATACCAGTAGGAACATGAATCCTTCCTTCCTTCCTTCCTTCCTTCCTTCCTTCCTTCCTTCCTTCCTTCCTTCCTTCCTTCCTTCCTTCCTTCCTTCCTTCCTTTCTTTCTTTCTTTCTTTCTTTCTTTCTTTCTTTCTTTCTTTCTTTCTTTCTTTCTTTCTTTCTTTCTTTCTTTCTTTCTTTCTTTCTTTCTTTCTTTCTTTCTTTCTTTCTTCTTTGTTTCTTTCCTCTTTCTTTCTTTTTCTTTCTTTTTTTTGAGACAGGGTCTTACTCAGTCACCCAGGCTGGAGGGCTGTGGCACAAGCATAACTCACTGCAACCTCCACCTCCTGGGCTCAAGCAATCCTCCCACCTTGGCCTCCTGAGCAGCGGGGACTACAGGCACATGCCACTGCACTCAGCCAATTTTTTACTTTTATTTTTAGTAGAGACTGGGTCTCACTAAGAACATGAGTTTTCAAGTGTAAGAACTTGTAAGTAATTTTAGATTGGAAGGCTTAGCCAGCAATTTTCTTCTTGTCTGACAAGTCTGACAAATGCCAGTTGTCACTGTCATTACGCAAACTCTGGTGGGCCTCAGATTCCTCTGTGCACAATAAAAATAATTATAATAACACACACACATATGCACCCAGAAAGACAATCAACGGGTCCTGCGTACTCCTCAGGATTTTGTGGTGACCAAATGAGATCTATCGAAATTGCGCCTGTGAAAATGCTTTGGAAGTTGTAAGGTCTACCAAACATGCAAAGTTATATGCTTATTCATCATTAACCTCTTTGCAGCAATGTTTTGATGAAAGCAAATATTTGATGAAAATTTTAAAATCAGCATCTGTGAAAAAATTCATATAGTCATTGTTAAAAGGCAACCAAGTGTTAGCAGTCAAAAGAATTATCTAAAAAAGTCCATCGTTTGAAAGTAAGGACTTTCTAATTTCTGGGACTATGGCTTCATAAACACACACACACACATACATATATACATACATATATACATACATATATATATGTATGTGTGTGTATATATGTATGCATATTTGTGTGTGATGGAGTCTCACTCTGTTGCCCAGACTAGAGTGCAGTGGCACAATCTCGGCTCACTGCAACCTCTTCCTCCGGGGTTCAAGTCATTCTCCTGCCTCAGCCTCTCCAGTGGCTGGGACTACAGGTGCATGACACCACACCTGGCTAATTTTTTTGTATTTTTAGTAGAGACGGGGTTTTACTGTGTTAGCCAGGATGAACTCAATCTCCTGACCTTGTGATCTGCTCACCTTGGACTCCCAAAGTGCTGAGGTTAAAGGCATGAGCCACCATGCCCAGCCATATGGTTTTATTAGTATGTTTTCCCCAGTTAAGGAAACAGGGGAATTTGTCCCTGCTCTGAAATTCCATAGCCTCCTATTAGTACTTTATGTTCTTCCTTTATTAGACTTTTTGTGTTCATTTGTAATCATCTTACTAGATTCATGAGGACAGGAACAGAGTTTTATTCATTTGATCTTTCATAATTGCTGGAATAGTGCCTGCCCATGACAGGTGTTCCGTGATCGTTCGTGGAGGGGGTGGGTGTGTTACAAAACTGTACTGGTGACCCTGCCCCACATTGCCTGATTAGAAAAGTAATGTCAGAACATTGAAAACAATGAAAAATTGTTTAAAGAAAGAAAAATTTCAGCTGCTCAATTAAGTGTTTAGTTATTTGATCGCACATTTTGCATGTTTTCCTGTTAACATACTGTACCTTCGCTGTTGCATAATCTAATTGTTTAGAGAATGTGTTAGTGTTTGTTGAATGTAGCTAGATGACAGAGAAAATAAAGCAATTACAATAGATCTGCAATTAACAGTGTTACACATCATCAAGATAACATTAAATGCATTCCCATTAAATGTGGATGGGAACTCTGAATGATATTTCCCTCCCTTCCTCCAGGCAAAGGTAAGGCCCTTCCTACAGTGAGAAATAGCTGTGCATTCTTGCCACAAGGCTGCTGAGCATGTGAAAAGGACACAGTCAGGACGGAGGATACCTTATATCAATCTCCGGTCTCTCCAGCTTTGGTTGAGGCTTCTCCAGCACCACTTCTTTCTCTCTAAGAAGATAGCGTGCGTCAGACGATCTCTAAGGCCATTTGAAAACTGATATTCTGATTCTATCGATCTGCCCCTTCCCTCCAGAGACACCTTCCCTGCCGAAGTGACTTATGGAATGGGTCTCTAGGAGATCAAAATTCCATTCAATTCATTGAAACTGTTGTCACATTTAGTCTCCATGCCCTATTACTGATTTATTGTTTTAGTATGATTTCATTTTTCAGTTCAACCTGATAATTTTCTCAGCTTCCCTATGGGGCAAATCAGTGAGAATCCACTGTGTATTTTCTGTATATCCAGCAATATTAGTGTTAGTTATTGCAGGGGATTCTGGACCTATATGAGAAATGATCCTTGTCCCTGAGAAGCTCATAAACGTCATTGACAGAAAAAGTCACAGATAGTTCAGTGTGGCAAAAATGCCTGTGTGATTCCAAGCACATGATCTGTAGAATTCTGCTGTCTGCTTTTAAGCAGCTACTGGTGGAATCTGATACAAAGAAAGTGTTAGTTATTTTGCCGACTTGGCGTCCTGTTGTATGCTACAATGTGCTGTTAACTTTGTAGATATTTGCATATTACAATTTAAAAGAGGGAGGCATCACTTAGAGCTACTATGACCAAGAAAGACTTGTTGGAGAATGTCATGATTTATCCATGCCTCCACAAATGGGTTAAGTTTAGGGGTGAGTGGAATGAGAAAAATCTTGGTATCAATATTTAAGGAATATTGAGGGGGCTACTCTGGCAAGATTGTGTTAGGAAAGGATGGGGTCAGGATATCAAGGAAAGAAGAGTTTGGAGTCTGTGAGGCTCTTAAGCATTTGGCAGCATAACGCTTTAACTGAATATTTCTAAATGACAGATAGTTGGTGGTGGTCAGGGCATATTGTTGGGGAAAAGAATGGCTTTTGGTATGACTTTTGCTGTGAGACTATGTGTTAGTCTTCCAAAGTAGGAGAGCAAAACAAAACAGATGGGTTAATGCCTAATAGTTGCACACCCCATTTAAAAGGCTGAACCTTCGCACAAGAGGACAGAAAAACCTAATATATGTCTAGTCAACCAAACCTTTACATGCTATGCTTTAAAAATCTCTTTTTGCATATGAAGTCCTCAGGTGGAAAAAAATGGGGAACAGAGAGGCATTATTATTTTTCTTACTTGCTAAGCGTTAAGAACACATTAACGTTTCAGTAGGAAATATAATTAGATGTCTCTATTCACTGGACGAATAGTCTGAGTCAATAGACACAGACACAGAAGGAAGACAAAACTTTCAGAGGAAAGGGCCTAAGTGTTACAGGGGTAAAAAACAGTTTCCCAGGGAGGCCATTTGTGTGGTTTGCTGCAGTTTCAAGTGGCTAAAGAATAATTTCCTGCAAAGGGAAAGAGTTCTTGTATGAGTGAAGGAGTGACTTTCTGCAATGTGGAAAGAAGAGAAAAGTACAGGGCAGAAAGATGATATATGTGTGTATACACACATACACACTCCCCCCACACACATAAACACACACCCACCCCCAGCCCCCAACACACACACGCCCACACCCACACATACATATACACACACATACACACATACTCGCCCCCACATACACATACACCCACCCCCAACCCCCCAACACACACCCACACATACACATACACACACATACACACATACTCCCTCCACACACATATACACACACCCACCCCCAACCTCCAACACACACACCCACACATACATACACATACACACACACACACACACTCTCCCCCCACACACATACACACGCACCCACCCCCAACCCCCAACACACACAACCCACATACACATACACATACACACACACATACACATACACACATACTCCCTCCACACACATACAAACATACACCCACCCGCAACACACACCCACACCCACACATACACACACATAAACACACACATACACATAGACACATACATATATGCCCCCACTTCCTACACACACCTACACACATAAACACACACTCATACACACAAACACACACATAAACACAAATGCACATATAAACACACACACACATAAACATCCACATAAACATACACATATACACACATAAACACATACATACACACACCCACATATACACACACACAAACACACCCATAAACACACACACAAACACACCCACACATTAAACACACACATACACACGTGTTTATACACACACACACATAGACACCCACCCATACACACATAAACACACCCATATACACAAATACAGATATACACACATAAACACACAAACACATCCCCACACAGAAACACACACACATAAACATACACATACACGTGTTTATACACACACACAAACACACACCCACCCGCTCAACACACACACCCACACCCACACATACACACATACACATGCACATATACACACATATACACATAAACACACATACACCCCACCCCCCACACATACACACATACACACACACAGATACACAGAGTCCGCCCACATACACACAAACACACACCTACATACACACAAATGCAAACATAAACACACACAGATACACCCACATAAAGACATACATAAACACCCACACACGCCCACATCCACAAATACACACATAAACACACACATAAATATACACACACATGGCTGGGCGTGGTGGCTCACACCTGTATTCCTAGCACTTTGGGAGGCCAAGGTGGGCAGATCATGAGGTCAGAAGATCAAGACCATCCTGGCTAACACGGTGAAACCCCGTCTCTACTAAAAATACAAAAAATTAGCCAGGCCTGGTGGTGGGTGTCTGTAGTCCCAGCTGCTCGGGAGGCTGAGGCAGGAGAATGGTGTGAACCCGGGAGGTGGAGCTTGCAGTGAGCCGAGATGGTGCCATTGCACTCCAGCCTGGGTGACACAGTGAGACTCCGTCTCAAAACAAAACACGTATGCACACATATACACACATATACACACACCCACACATACACACACAAACACACAAACACACCTCCACACATAAACACACACACATAAACACACACATACACGTGTGTTTATACACACACATACACACACCCCAACACACACATTCACACATACACACATACACATACACACACACATACACATAAAAACATATACACCCCAACCCCCACACATACACACATAAACACACACAGATACACACCCCACACATAAACACATATACACACACACACCCACATACACACAAACGCACACATAAACACACACACATACACCCACATAAAGACATACATAAACACCCACACACATACCCACATCCACACATCCACACACAAACACACACACTTAAACTCACACACATATACACATAAACACCCACATATACATATACACAAAAACACCACATACACATATAAACACACCCCGACACATACACACACATAAACACACACATATATGCACACGTAAATACACCCACTGCAACACACCCACACCCACGCATACACACATACACATACATACACATATACACACATACACACACCCCCTGACACTCTCCATGCATATACACATACATAAACACACCTACATACATATGCACAAATGCACACATAAACATATACTCGGACATACACACACACACCCATACACACCTATACACATAGACACACACAGACACATACACACACACACACACATACACATACACACACACCCCAGATACTCCCCCACACACATACACACACACACACACACACATGCACTCCCACATACAGATACACACATAAACACCAAAACACACACTCACACACGTACACACATACACACACAAATGCACACATAAACACATGCACATACACACATGTACACACATGTACACACATACACATAAACACACATACATCCCCAGACACCACACACACACATATACATAAGCACACACTATACACACACTCTCACAGACATACACACAAACACCCCACACACCCACACACATACACACACAAACACACACATACACACATACCCATATACACATGTAAACATCTACACCCGCACACGCATACCCACTTAAATGCACATCCACAGATACACGCCAATACTCACATAAATGCACACACACACACCCCCATACACAAACGCACACATACACACATATATACACATATACATCCACCCACCCACACACATACACACATACATTCGCATACACACACACACACACACACACGGAAAGTCCATAATGTTGTGCATGGGTTTTTGTAAACTGTGACATTAAGTGAAATGCCGTATAATGGAACCAATTTTTTTCCTCATCAATTTTTTTTTTTTTTTTTTTTGGAGACGGAGTCTGGCTCTGTCACCCAGGCTGGAGTGCAGTGGCGCGATCTCGGCTCACTGCAAGCTCCGCCTCCCGGGTTTACGCCATTCTCCTGCCTCAGCCTCCCGAGTAGCTGGGACTACAGGCGCCCGCCACCTCGCCCGGCTAGTTTTTTGTATTTTTTAGTAGAGACGGGGTTTCACCGTGTTAGCCAGGATGGTCTCGATCTCCTGACCTCGTGATCCGCCCGTCTCGGCCTCCCAAAGTGCTGGGATTACAGGCTTGAGCCACCGCGCCCGGCCCCCTCATCAATGTTATACTGAAATTACATTGAATGAAATGATGTTACTTGAGGACCTGCTAGACCTGGTTTCACTTAAAGGTTCAGTTTCCAAGAACCTATGGATGATGTTAAGGACTTTCTCTCTCCATATATATATATATATATGAACATATAAAAACATATATATTCTCTATATATTCTCTCTATATATTATAATATATATTTAGAATACATACATATATATTAATAAAGGAATTCATACACACACACACACACACAGCCAAAGGAAGAAGGTACTGAGCAGACCTAGGAGAGTGGGAAGAACTCTTGCTGGGCAGATCCCATCAAGCCAGCCATACATGCACCAGCCCAGTTGCTTGTCCGTTCCTCTGAACCCTAATAAGCCTTGTGTTGCTGTGCCACATGTCTCATGAAATCAGTGGTTAGGCATCCTCGTCCCTCCCAAGAGGACTGCGAGCTTCCTGAGGGCAGGTGGGAGCCATGCGCTGAGTGTTTTTGTGCATTCTTGCCATACTTCTCCTGCTCCCCACTGTACAGCTTTGCTCCTGGCTGTCATTTACTGACACTGCCAGGGGATGCACAGGCTGGGGGGCTGGAGGTGGGGTGGACTGCAGGAGGGGAGGGGTGGGACAGTTTTGATGAAGGCCTAGATGTCTGCACCAGAAGAGGGGATGATGTATTAATACATTAAGCATTAGTCTACTTGAGACCCCTATGTCAAGACATGAGTTATGGGTGACAGTTTTATAGTTATGGCAAAGAGGTTTCTTCAAGCCAGTGGGAAAGTTTTCAAACATCTCTGAATCTTGATGTAATATCAGTACTGGTGAAAGAGCCCCTTTAGCCCACCCGGGAATGGCAGAATCTAGTATTGTTCACTCATCATGGTAGCAGCAGGCATATTGGGCCTACAGAGACATGCCAAAACATATATATTTTTTCTGTTTCTCCTGTTCTGATTGCCTTCCAACAGAACTTTGGCCTTGGCTGGCTTCTATTTAATCCAGGGGAACAGCTGGAAGGGCATTTTCTAGCTTCTGTAAGTCAGGTTGGAGATCAGGTGTAAGTGTCCGGTGGGTAGTGATAAAAAGGTGAAAATTAAGATTCTTAAAATGTGCTGATTAAAGTTTCATGACTTTCCAGAGCTACTAATGCCTTTGCTGCCTTTTCTCCCATAGACTCTCATACCTTCTTGTTACCTTTGCTTTTTCTTTTTTCTAATAGCCCGAAGTAAGCATGCGGGCTAAACAACTTTCTTCTAATGCGTGAGAGTTGTGAGTTTTAGATCAGGCTGTGTGACTGTAGCCTGTCAGCCCCACCCAGCACTGTACCAACTGGACTTGAGTACTGTCAGGGCCTGCCAGGCCCACACCTACCCTGGGTATTGCAGGTGAAGTGCTCAAGGAGATGCAAGTGCTAACTGGGTAAAGACTAGGAAAAGTCTTTATGGCAGGATGCCTGGAAGGATGCCTTCTTTGCATTACACATTAAGAATCACTGTTGCAGTATTTTTGAATGTCTTGGCATCATGACTGCTTAATTTCTCCCAGATGATGTTAGTACAGTTATTGGTACATTTGTCCAGGGTAATATCTTCATAATATCTTAGGACTTACTGACACAGATAATACTTTTGATATGATAAATAAAATTATTCCATATGGAAGATCTTTTTGGATGATTAGTGTGTGGTGGCTTATCCCTGATTGCCTGTTAATGTTCAACTTCTGTTTCATTGTCCATTTTATTTAAGACTCTTAATCTTCTGCAAGATTTCTAACTACTTTTTTATTTTCCTTTTGTTTTATTCCAGCAAAGCCAGCATGGGCATCTTACCTTTTATCAGTCATTATTAGTCAAAATAGTTCACTGGAACACAAAATGAATTGCTGGTAAGAGGCTCTAACGAAGTAGACAACAATAGGCTGAAGCGCATACTCAACTCAAGGCAATGTGCACATGGCTAAGAGCAGCTGTCAGATGATGTGCTTCGTGCTCATTGCTTAAGAGAACATGGGTAGGGTATGCTTTGTAGCCTGAGTTCTCATTTGCAGAGAGCAGTTGATGTCACTGAGTGGATTTTAGGAGTCAGACCATCACCCATTGGTTAGCACTCAGTCACTTAGCCCACCTACCTGCAGGAGAAGTTGGAAAATGCAGTTTGAATGTGTGGGTAAAAGGAAATGGATTTAACAAACACGTAGCATCATCTCTATCATGGTCTACCCTTCTGACCACCAACTATCCATCTCATTCTTCCTCTAACATGGAACACACATCCCCCTCTTAATAGGAGTGACCTCAAGTTCTTCCCAATCAGTGTTCAGCTCAAATTTCAGGATCTCCAGGAGTGGGCCTCCCTGTTGAGTGGAAATGTGGCTCCCCTTGGTTCGGTGACCTATGAGCAAAAGAGAAATATTATTGCTTTCCTCTAGTCTTTTCAGTGGTCATGATAACAGTAACATTCCCCACCCAGAAAAAAAGAAGAATGAAGACAAAGAGAAATCGCTGGTCCATAGCAAAGCTAGCATCCTGTAGGACGACACTGTAACTTTTCCCTTTCCATAAAGTGGGGCAAGTTCCCAGAATAGAATCTGATCTTCCTCTGCGGGAGGGACTTTCTTTTTCATTTTTCCCAGTGACCCCTGGCACTGACCCCTGGAGTTCTTTCCTGTCCATTATTCTCCTGGCCACATCAGAAATGGATCTTCGGTCTTCTCTTCTCCTAGGGGACTGCCAGCATTCATAGCCTACTTCCTTCCTGAGACTGATTTAAGACTTGCAGAATATTAAAAGTGTTTCTAATTTAGTGTCATAATGTCTTTAGTAATATTATTCTTTCAATAATGTAAAAAGGCTTCCAATTTATTTTTTTAGAAAGTTCCATGTATCAGTAACAAAACGATTCTCTCCTAGATACAATTTTGAGACTGCTTGTTTATTTTAATGCTTCCTTACCCCTGTGAGGAAGCATTGTCTCTCTTTTTTTTTTTCAATTTAATGGTAGGTATCTTGAGTTTATCTAAAAAAAGCAGGTGGAAAGGCCATGCCCTTCATTAGATTTTTGCCAAAGGTCTGAGTCACATGCTCAACTGAGAAGTTTCCTTGTGTCTCCAACCCTTGATGTGTTTTAAAATGCCATCTCTCATGGATGTCTAGAAGCCATTGGCAAATGGCCTTTCAAACTCTCTATGTCCCAAATTTATGAATTATCTCTCTTACATATGACTTCTATCTGCTAATGGATCAGTTGTATTCTTACTTTTTTTTCTTGAAAAACTTGACCAAACACCAATATAGACAATTAGTAATGAATATAGTAACAAAATAACATATCTCAAAGTATTCTTCATCCTCTTTCAATTCTTCTAGAACTCTATCCGTGTCCTAAAAGTCCTAGAATAGAACCCTCTGGTTCTACAACCATTAGCTCAGTAGGCAGGTAGTGTGCCTTCCAAATTATTGTAGGCAAGTTTTGCCAGTATTTTGCTACCATATAACCTAGATCTATAATATCCGAAACTTCCGCATTTACTACCAAACTGCCACACCAATGTCATATTTTTAGGGTTTTTTTTGTTTGTTGCAGGATAACCCCAGTATCTATGTCAGACAAGGCAGCCTAATTCTGGCAACAAACACTTTCAGCATCTTAGAAATAAATTCTTTCTTCCTTACATTATAGCCATTATATGTCAGTGGAGGGGGATTTGGGGTCACAAAATTATTTAGAACTCAGGCTGGCAAAGGCTTCTGACATTGCCCTGAGTATCAAAATCCAACTGGTATCTGGGAAACTGATGGGGACTATGGGTGACTGCACAGGACATTTTAGGGGACAGCTCTGGAAGTGGCAACATCATATGTCCCAGGTTCCACGGACCAGAACTCAATCGTGTGTTTTCTTCTTACTGTAGAGAGGCTGGGGCATGTCACTTTGCTGGGTGCCCAGGAGGGAAATGAAACTGGTTTGGTGAACACATAGCATTGCCTCTGTGCACTGTGTATGTGTGACGCTGGAGGAAATGTGGTGATTAGGACCCGCATTGGGGATGCTGGGGTGAAGAAGAAAGAGAAGGAGAGGAAAGACTGTGATTCCCAAAGGAAGTGGTTCTGGCAAATGAATGAAACAACTGTGGAAACCGAGTGTTTGGGAGCTGCGGTGAATCTGATGCCCATTTTCCCGTTTTCTTACAGTGCCGGGGAGGAAATGGAAGCAAACAATGTGCTGTTTGTCTAAAAGACAAAAGAATAACATGCTATTGACTTAGACTTTTCTCTCCGCTTCCCCTGACTTAGCTGATCAAGCGCAAGAGGTTTTCCGGTTGGAACTTGGAGCCCATGTGCCAAGTGGCATGTCTGCCCTCTAGCATTTCTCTTGTCCCTACCTTTTGGGGCCAGCTGTCTCCTAGGTCCTGAGCTCTGTGCCCCACTGCTAAATAGTCTGAACCATCCCACCTTCTATGTGGAGATGGAAGGACAGGACCCTCCTGAGGGTCTCCTCAGCTGTGCCCTGTTGTTGAGGATACTGCCTGTGGTATCCCAGGATCTTATTTAGATGGATGTTTGAGAGAAATTTTCCTTTGCTCTCCTCTACAAGAAAAGCCATTCCCTTTTTGAGTGGCAGCTCAATGTAGACACTTGACTCTGTTTTTTGGTTTACTTTTGACACCAAATTCATGGCCTCATCCAGCAGCCAAACAGGATGCCGTGTACACATTTCTTGTGCTTGACTTACCTCTGATTGTTATTTTATTTCCCCTGTTTTATTTTACTTTATTTTTATTTTTGGATGGAATCTTGCCCTGTTGCCTACACTGGAGTGCATTGGCACAATCTCAGCTCACTGAAACCTCCACCTCCTGGACTCAGGAGATTCTCCTGCCTCAGCCACCTGAATAGCTGGGATTACAGGCACGCGCCACCACACCTGGCTAACTTTTGTATTTTTGATAGCGACGGGGTTCCACCATGTCGGCTTTGAACTCCTGATCTCAGGTGATCTGCCTGTCTTGGCCTCCCAAAGTGCTGGGGTTGCAGGTGTGAGCTGCCGAGCCCGGCCTCTCCTGTTTTATTTTAAATATGTATCACTCATTTATTTTATCTACTTGAATTAGATGTGTGTGTGTGTATATATATATATGTGTGTGTGTGTGTGTGTATATATATGTATTTGTTCTTGAAGTCTTTGAGCAAAATGGTGGAGTATAAATATGTAAATATTTGTTATTTTAACATTTTATTCATTCATTTTTTTGAAGAGGCAGTAAATTCACAATTCAAAATTCAAAAACTATGAAAGGGTATAGTATGTGAAAAGTCTCCCACCTATTCCTATTTCTTAGCTACCTAATTCTCAGATGAAACCAGTCTTTCCAATTTGCTTTGAAATATTCTATGCATATAGATGCAACTTAATTTTTCCTTTTATATATTTTTCAGAAATGGTAACATGCTATAATCTTAGTTTCGTTTGTCTTAATAGATTTTCATTTTATGATTGTATCATAATTTGTAAAGCACTTGTTGAATGGACTGATAACTCCTTAGTAGCCTTGATAAAACTCTGGTAGGAAAAAGACTTTTTCCTTGTGAATACTCCTGTAGCAATGCACGTATCAGTTGCTTTTCAGATCTCGACCCATACTGATTGGTTACTGACTGTGACAATTTTTATTCCAGCTTTTCTATTCCCAGTATTCACTTGAAAACATATGCATTCCTGACCCCCAAGTAATTCCGCCATCTGGGATTGTTTATTGTTTCAAAAAGATATTAGCAGGATGGGGAATCCCTAAAGTAGGTGGGCTTGAGTGTGGCGCAAAACCATGTGTCTTTGCCTAAATCTCTTCTGATACTTGCGGGTGTTGAGAACAGTGTGCTTTCCTTGTTTTCTGTGATTCGAGAATTTAATTAGTTTCCTCAGGCTTCTATACTAAGATGATTTAATTTCGAGTGGAACTTTTCTAACTTCAAATGCTGTCACTTTCTCAGAGGATCCTATGAATGCGTAATTGCACCTGTTCAGGAGGTACCCAGGCCATGTTCGCATCTCTGCTCCCATGCCTCCTCTCCACCCCTTCCCCAGCCCCCTCCTCCCGACCTCTGGGATTGCCTTTGCTATCACTATGCCAATTGCAGGAAAGGCTCTTAGAGTCCTTTTAAAGTTTTTAGGTTTTATTAAGAAAATAGGAAAAAGAGAACAAAACTCTTTCTATCTCTGCCAAATATTCCTCTTCTGACCCTCTTTGCAGTCCTGGCTATGCCATTCCCTAGCTTTGTTCTGATTTGGGACGTCTCCCTGCCTTCTGGTCCAAGAAATCCTCCCCATTGATGTTTTTCATTAATTCCATGTACCTATCAACTTGTCAATACATCTTCTGGAAATCTAGCTTCTCCAGGTTTGGCCATAGATAATACCCTTTATGACTCACCAGGTCTCCGGCCCTAAAGCCAGCTCCCGTGTATAACCTTACGGGGAGCCCTTTGGGATGCTGTCACTTGCTTTAAAGACCCAAAGCCACATTTTCCTTTCCCACTTCATGGAAAGTTTCATGCTTCCTTTGGATTCATCTACTGAATTTTCCTTCTTCTACCCCTGGAGTGAATTTACTTTTAGTTTATCCTCAGAGCAGGCAGAGCAGGTCTTAGCTATGAAAACAGCTTTTGGTGTACCCAGGGTCAGAAGGCCCGTGTTGTTGGAACAGTCTTAGCTAAATCACTTTACCCTTCCTGATTTTAGTTTCTTCTTCTGTAAACAAGAAGGTTGGGGATCTTCTTTGTTTTTAACCCCTTTCCTCATGCCCATCCCCTCCCTATACCCTCATGGGCAACTAATTTATGAGGTTCAATATTACTTTTATTTGTATATGTTCTTTAAAATGTGTTTGCCTTTGTGGGCATGGATTCTTTTTTTTTATATGTAATTTTTAAATTTTAGAATAGTTTCAGATTTACAGTAGGGTTATAAAGTACGGAATATTTTTGTGTACCCAGACATACCTTGTTTCCCCTACTGTTAACGTCTTACATTGTTATGATACATTTGTCACAGCTAATGAACCAGTATTAATACATTATTACTATTATATAACATATATATATATATATGGTTTTTTTTTTTTTTCTTGAGATGAAGTTTCACTCTTGTCACCCAGGCTGGAGTGCAGTGGCACAATATCAGCTCACTGCAACCTTCGCCTCCTGGGTTCCCAGTGATTCTCCTGCCTCAGCCTCCCAAGTAGCTAGGATTGCAGGCATCTGCCACCATGCCCAGCTAATTTTTTGTATTTTTAATGGAGACAGAGTTTCACTATGTTGGGCAGGCTGATCTCAAACTCCTGATCTCAGGTGATCTGCCTGCCTCGGCCTCCCAAAGTGTTGGGATTACAGGTGTGAGCCACCACGCCCAGCCTATAACCTATATTTTAAAGTGTCAAGTCCAATCTTTGTTCAGATTTCCTTAGTTTCTCTGTCATGTCTTTTTCTGTCCCAGGGTCCCACCCAGGATTCCATGTTATATTTAGCATCATGTCTCCACAGGCTCCTCTAGACTATAACAGTTTCTCAGGTTTTCCTTGTTTTGGATGACCTTGACAATTTTGAAGATTACTGGTCAGGTATTTGGTAGGATGGCCCTCAGCTGAGGTATGTTTGATGTTTATCTTATAATGAGACTGGAGTTATGTGTCCTTGGAGAGTAAGACAGCAGAGGTTAAAGTCTCCTTCTCGTTTTGTCACATCCAGGGTACCTGCTGTCAATATGACTTATCAGTATTGGTGCTGACCTTGATAACCTGACTGAGGGAGTGACCGTCAGGTTTCTCCACTTCAAAGTCACTCCAGTCCTTCTCTTTCCATTGTGTACTCTTTGGGAGTATATCATCAGGCACAGTGTATGTAGGCATGTATTTTTATTTTATTTTATTTTTTGAGGTGGAGTCTCACTCTACTCTGTCAACCAGGCTGGAATACAGTGGCATAATCTCGACTCAATGCAACCTCCACCACCCGAGTTCAAGCAATTCTCCTGCCTCAGCCTCCTGAGTAGCTGAGATCACAGCTGCGTACCACCATGCCTGGCTAATTTTTGTATTTTTAGTAGAGACGGAGTTTCACCATGTTGACCAAGCTGGTCTCGAACTCCTGACCTCAGGTGATCCGCCCACCTCAGCATCCCAAAGTGCTGGGATTATAGGCGTGAGCCACCATGCCTGGTCCGGCATGTATTTTTAACACGCTATTATATGACATTGTGGTGCGAATCTCATTCTTATCTTGCTATTCATTTGGCAGTGTGTTTCCAAAAGCCATCCATGTTCCTGCATTTACATGTAGTCCATGGCTTCTAACTGCTGTCTAATACTCCATAATGAGCATCCATTACCTTTTGTCTTTCTCATTCCTTCAGGGATGGATAGTTAGTTTGCCACCAATGCCCTACTAACACAAGCAATGCTGTGACAAACATCTTAACAGATTCCCTAAGGAACCTTGGGGAATTTCTCTGAGATAGTGTGGAGACAAAAGTGACTCCACCTTGGATGCTAATCTACCACGTTGACTTCCGATTACCCCAGTCTTGTGAATGCCTCCTGATTGCTATTTTATCTCCTGTTCATAATGCAGTCAACTTTGATGTTATGGCACACATTACAGGCTGTGACACTTGCCTTTTCTGGAGGGTGCCTTAATTATCTTGCACAAATCATGTATCCCCTTTCCCTATGGAAATATACCCAGCCCTGGGTCTGGGGTGTTACAGGTGTGAAGCTCTACCTGTCTTGCAACCACTGAAGACCACGCTTCTGTCTGTAAGTGCCCCCAGTAAAACACACTTCACTGCCAAACTGAATTTTTCTCCCCTGTTCTTTTTTGGCTCCTTCAGCATTTGGGGGCCACTTTGTACTTACGACCTTTTCATGGAACAGATGAATGTATAGCCATCGTAAGGTATGTTATTACTGAATTGAACTCAGCCTTGCTCTACTCTCCAACCAGTTGTACATGAGGGTTCCCAGATCTCTACATCCCTGCCAATCATTGACTTTATTCAGCTTTCACATTTTTTCCTAATCTAGTAGATATTTGATATATATTACTGTGTTTTAAATTGTATTTCCTTAATTATTACAAAGTTTGAACAACTTGTAAATATACTTATTAGCCCTTTCGTTTTCTTTTTAAAATGGTTTCTATTCATATCATTTGTCCAGTTTTTGTTGGTGTACTTGTATTCTTTTTATTTCCTCCTATGTTCCTTGTTGAATTTAGATATTGTAACTATCTTCTCCCATTCTGTCATCTTCCTGTTATATCTGTTCATGGTGCCCTTTGTTAGTTTTAAGCTCGTCCATTTTATGTAATCAGTTTAGTAAACATTTTGCCCTACAGTTTGTTTAAGAAGCCCTTTCCACTAATAGATCAAAAAATATTAAGCATACTGTCTTTAATTAATCTGACACTTCCATTTTTCATATTCATATCTTTAACTTTATTTGGAGCTTACCTTTAAATACTGCGTAACGTAGGAAGCCACTTTGATTTTCTTCCATATGGTGAGCCGGTTTTCCTACCACCATTTACAGTTCATTCTTTCCCTGGAATTTGGGGTGTCACTTTGACATGTGTTAATTTCCACATGTGCATGAATCTGAATCAGATCCTTTTCTTCTGCTCTGTGAATTTAATTTGCTTGATCTTAGCCAGTCTTTACTATATTTAGTTACTGTGCTTTAATATCTGAGAGGGACAAATCACATATCTATCTTCTTGTATTGTAGAGTTGACTTAGCTATTTGTTTAGTGTGTGCTTTTGAATCCATGTGAATACTTGAAGAAGTCAGCAAATCCAGTGGAAATCTTGATTGGACTTCTTCAAGTTTAAGAATTAATTTAAAGACAATGAATACACACACACACACACGTATATATATTATATACATACATATACACACATGTGTGTGTGTGTGTGTGTATATATATATATATATTTTTTTTTAAGATGGAGTTTAGCTCTTGTCAACCAGTCTGGAGTGCAGTGGTGTGGTCTTAGCTCACTGCAACCTCTGCCTCCTGGTTCAAGAGATTCTTGTGCCTCAGTCTCCCAAGTAGCTGGAATTGCAGGTGCCCGCACCACACTCAGCTAATTTTTATATTTTTAGTAGAGATGGGGTTTCACCATGTTGGCCAGGCTGGTCTTGAACTCCTGACCTCAAATGATCTGCCCACCTCGTCCTCTCAAAGTGCTGGGATTACAAGTGTGAGCCACTGCGCCTAACAACAATATTTTTATAGTATCAAGTCATCTTATCTTAAAGCAGGGGTATCTATCTATCCAATTTTAAACCAATTTCTATATTAAAATTTCAGAGAAAGGTAGCTTAATAAACATATAAACCATGAGAACACACATAATTATTGTGTGATTTGATTCTTAATACTATATTTTCTTCTTTCCATTGTTTTGTCAAGGTTTAATCATTAATCTTTTAACTAAATTGTAATCATGTTGAGAACAAAGGCCATGTCTTTAATTTCTTTTCTTTTTAAAAAAATAATATCAAGATGTATTTGAGATTCTGAGGATACATGTGCAGGTTTGTTACATGAGTACATTGCATGATACTGTGGCTCGGGTATGGATCTCATCACTCAGGTAGTGAGCATAGAGCCCAATAGGTAGGTTTTCAACCCATGCTCCTCTCCCTCCCTTCTCCAGTAGTCAGCAGTGTCTGCCGGTCCCATCTTTATGTCCATGTGTACTCAATGTTTAGCTCCCACTTATAAGTGAGAACATGAAGTACTTGGTTTTATGTTCCTGCATTAATTTGTTTAAGATTTTGGCCATCAGCAACATTCATGTTTCTTCAAAGGGCATAATTTTGTCTTTTTTATGGCTTTCCGTGGTGTGTGTGTACAACACTTCCTTTATCCAATGCATCAATCCAATTGATGGGTACTTAGACTGATTCCATGTCTTTGCTTTTTTGTAAACAGCGCTGCAATGAACATACGAGTACATGTGTCTTTTTGGTAGAATAATTGACCCAGCAGTCCTAGTACTGGGTGTATACCCAAAGGAAAGTAAATCGTTCTACCAAATGCCTTGAATTACTTTTTATCCTTTCTGTGTCTCAACATAGAAAGAGTTCAGAAAGTTTTTTTTTTAATTAGTTGGCATCCAGGATAAGCATCTTATTGGTGGCAAGTTTTTAAAATTAGTTGGCATCCAGGATAGTTGGCATCTTATTGGAGGTTTTCTCTGACCTCCTCTTTTTCCTTCTTCACATTTCTATCTTTTTTCTTCCTCTTCATTGATTTGCCTGCTCCTTCCCTCTCTTTCTTATTGCCTCCCCTGAGTGAAGATGTCTAATGTGACCATGTAACGGGAGCTCACACCTACCTCCGTTTATTGAGTGAAGCTCAGCACTTTTTTTTTTTTTGCAGTGTGGTGCAGTTCCTCTGGGAATGAGCAATGTAACTTAAAACTAGCTGTGTCAATAAGTCAAGGTGAGTTTTCAGCTTTATACTACTGCATTGCCAACCGTTAGAAAGATGTTAACATTTATTGCCAAGCTGTCTCTTAAATATCCTGTAATAAAAAGCCAAAATACGCTGTCTTTTTTTTTCCAATTTCAACCTTAAGCTGCATTTTCATTACCACATTTTCTTTGCAAAGTGCTGTAACATTCTTTATTGAAACCTTTATTGTTTCAGGTGTTCCCATAGTAGTCTCCTTTGATCTAAAGAAAAAAAAAATATTTTCTTAAATGAAGGGAAAGGGAAGTATTATAGTGTATCTTTTTTATTTTGCTAGTGACCTGTTTAACCTCTGCCTTGTGGGCTGTTATTGCCTCATGTCTGCTTTTCAATCTATATAATTATGATGATCCAGAGACATAATTTGACCTGTACCCTATCAAAATCCATATAATAATAAGCTATATGATAATGCAGTTTTCTTAGTTTAAAAAGTGTTTCAATCTGATTGTGTCACTGTGCACAGAATTAATCAAGTCAGTTTTCTTTGAGACTGTGCACTGGGAAGGCAAGATCATGTTTGAAGAAATAATTATAAAAATCAAATGCTGAATTTGCTGAGGGCACTAAAAAAGCACAGTATGCCTTGCCTCTAGTATTTCAAGAATCTAAATGTCTTTGGAATTCCTTGGGATGGCTGAGATAAAAGGACTGGTGATGCTAATTATGGACTAATCAATCTTCTAATCCTGTTGAGGAGGAAATAAAGTTTTGAAATTAATGATGTCACTGTGTCTCTATGGCATTTAGAATTTTTCATGAAATGTTTTCTGAGTAAAGGAATATGAGATAATGTTTACTATATCAGCACCTTAAAGACCAAAATGTGTTTGCTCAGAGAAGCAATCCTGTAGCTAAAATGTGAATGTGGCAGAGAGGCACATACTCTGTTTCATAAAAATAAAGAGCCATGCCGGCTTGTAAGGTCCAGGGTTATTTCTTTCATCTTTGAGGACATGAAACACACTTAGATCATCCCTAGCCACTTAGACTTGACACCAGAATTCAAGAGGGACTTTTGTTTTGTGAGACAGTCTCACTGTGTCACCCAGGTTGGAGTACAGTGGCACAATCTCAGTTCACTGCAACTTCCGCCTCCTGGGGTTCTTAGAGATTCTCCTGCCTCAGCCTCCCGAGTAGCTGGGACTACAGGCGTCCACCACCACGCCCAGCTAATTTTTGTGTTTTTAGCAGAGACGAGGTTTGGCCATGTTGACTAAGTTGGTTTCGAACTCCTGACCTCAGGTGATCCACCCGCCTCAGCCTCCCAAAATGCTGAGATAACAGGCGTGAGCCACTGTGCACAGCTGATTTTTTTTAATTTATATTTTTATTTTGTCTCCACCCCACTACCTCCCCCTGCCCAAGCGAGTCTTATCTTGCTCTCTGGGCATGTTCACTCTGGGAAACTGCAAGTTCCTTCTACTTGTTTTTCTGACAGTGGTACACAGAAAGATACACTGGTTAATGTTCTTATATTTAGGTCAGCCAAATAGAATAAGATCCTAAAGGTGGGTGACTTGCAGCTATTTCTGAGTGTTTTCTTCTAAGTTTGGAGCCTGGTGATAAACAACTGTGATGTGTGCCTGCATTTATTATCCCAACATATTTTTTGAACATCTATACTGTTTAAATGTACCATAATAGCTTCTATTTTCTCTTCTATGGGGATTCTAGATTTAAAAAAACACATCAAAAATCTTGCACTCATTTTGGGTAGGGAATTAAGACAGGAGCAGAAATGACATCCATACAAATGAGAAGAGTGTATGTAGCATTAGAGACGCGGAAGTATGTGCTATCCGTCACAGAGATTTAGGATGACTTGGTGAGAAACAAAATGCAACTTGACTTATTCTCTATTTAACGAAATGTGAAAATAACATAAAAAGCTGCCTGTGTTTTTTTGTAGAGTAGATCTGTATACATAACATATTTAATAATTACAAAGGGGAAATGTGGTTGTTTCATATACAGAGTAAAGCTCTGTTTATGGCAGCACATCTCTGAGAATTAAGGCTGCCCAAAGCCAAACTTTAAGAAGCATTGCTTTCTGTATTTGAATATTTTTCATATGTGTGATCGTGACGAGCTGCACATCCATGTCATTAAGAAATAAAGTCATTGCTAATGGCCTGAATTCAAAAGAAAGAAACAGAGAGAGAAACAAAGGAAAACTCTGTTGTGATGCTTAGTGTTTGCTTCCATAGAGGTTTAGGCGTTTGAAACTCCAAGTGCTCCAGTGAGAATTCACACACTGTGGATCAAATTGCCCAATGCAAAAAGTGGAGAATGCTGTTTCTCAAACTGGGTATAACTTTGACATTCTGCAAATTCTTTTAGACCTTTAACGTTTTGGTTTTTAAATAATTCTTAATGCATATATTTTACGAGGTATGAAGATGAAATGTTCCCCTTTTTCGTGATAACAATTAAGATATATTTTTTTCTAGAACAAGATGAGATTATTTTTTCTCAGACAAAGTTCATCAGATCTTTGAGAGTTTTGTTCTTGTGAAAACTTGAGATTTTTTTTTTTTTTTTTTTTTTTTTTACTTAGACTTGAGAAATATTGGTTTATTTGAGCCTACTACTCAATTACCCCTTTTTGGCTTTAATATTTTATTTTATTATTATTATTATTTGAGGTGGAGTTTCACCCTTGTTGCTCAGGCTAGAGTGCAATGGCCCGATTTCGGCTCCCTGCAGCCTCAGCCTCCCTGCAGCCTCCGCCTCCCGAGTTCAAGTGATTCTCCTGCCTCAGTCTCCCAAATAGCTAGGATTACAGGCCTGCGCCACCATACCTGGCTAATTTTGTATTTTTAGTAGAGACAGGGTTTATCCATGTTGGTCAGGCTGGTCTTGAACTCTCAACCTCAGGTGATCTGCCCGCCTCAGCCTCCCAAAGTGCTGGGATTACAGGAGTGAGCCACTGCACCCAGCCTGGTTTTAATATTTTAAAATTGCTTTTGTGCCAATAATCTCCAAAGTCAACCAACAGTTTAGATTATGAAGATGATCATTAGATAGATAGATAGATTGACTGATTTATCCATTTCCCAGATATGTTGTGGTTGCTGTTTTCAAAATGGACTTCCTTTTTTTTAGGGCAGTTTTAGTTCACAGCAAAATTGACTGAAAGGTACAAAGATTTCTCATGTATCCCCTGCCCCAGACATGCACAGCCTCCCCCATTATCAACATCACCCACCATAGAGGTGCATTGTTAAAAGTAATGAACCTATATTGACTTACATCATTATCACTCAGAGTCCATCGTTTACCTCAGGGTTCACTTTTGCTGTTATGTATTCTATGGGTTTGGACAAATATGTAATGATTTGTATCTATGATTATAGTATCATACAGAGTAATTGTATTTCCCTAAGAATCCTTTGTGTTCTGTCAGTTCATCCCTTGCTCCCCACTAATTCCTGGCAACCACCGATCTTTTTACCGTGTCCTTAGTTTTGCTTTTTCTAGAATGTCATATAGTTGGAACTATACATTATGCAACCTTTTCCGATTAGCTTCTTAAATTTAGTAAATGCAAGCTGCATTTAAGTTTCCTTCATGTCTTTTCATGGGTTGATAGTTCATTTCTTTTTAGTGATGAATAATATTCCATTGTTTGGATGTCCCACAGTTTATACCTTCATCTACTGAAGGGCCTCTTGGTTGCTTCCAAGTTTTGGCAATTATGAGTAAAGCTGCTATAAATATTCATGTGCAGGCTTTTTTTGTGGGCAAAAGTTTTTCACTCCTTTGGCTATATACCAAGGAGTGTGATTTCTGGATTATGTGGAAAGAGTATGGTTAGTTTTGTAAGAAACTGCCAGATTGTCTTCCAAAGTGGCTGTACCATTTTATATCTCTACAAGCAATGATGAGAGCTCCTGATGCTCCACATCCAATAGTATTGTGAGTGTTCTGGATTTTGGCCATTCTAATAGGTATGTAGTGGCATTTCATCATTATTTAATTTGCAGTTCCCTGATGACATCTGATATGGAGCATCTTTTCCTATGCTTATTTGCCACCTGTATACCTTCTTTGGTGAGGTGTCTCTTAATGTCTTTGGTCCAGTTTTTAGTGGGGTTGTGTTCTTGTTGAGTTTTAAGAGTTCTTTGCATATTTTGGGTAACAATCCTTTATCTTTTGGGTAGGGAATTAAGACAGAAGCAGAAATATTTTGCAAATATTTTCTCTTAATCTGTGGCTGTCTTTTCATTTTCTCAACAATGGTTTTCACAGAATAGAAATTTTTAATTTTAATAAAGTCCAGCTTGTCAATTTTTTCTTTTATAGATCGTGCCTATGGTGTTGCAACTAAAAAATTATCACTGGTCCCAAGGTCATCTAGATATTTTCCTATATTATCTTCTAGAAAATTCATAGTCGTATATTTTAAATTTAGGTCTGTGGCTCATTTTGAGTTCCTTTTTGTGGATAAGGTAAAGTCTCTGTTTAGATTCATTTTTGTTTTATATGTGGATGTCTAGTTGTTCTAGCACCATTTGTTGAACATACTCTTTTCTTCATTGTGTTGCCTTTGCTCATTTGTCAAAGATCAATTGACTCTATTTATGTGGACCTATTTCTGGGTTTTCTATTTTGTTCCATTGATCAATTTGTCTATTCTTTCACCAATACCAAACTGTCTTTATTACTGTAGATTTGCAGCAAATCTTGAAGTCAGATAGTGTCAGTCCTCTGACTGTTCTTTTTCAATATTAAGTTGGCTATTTTGGGTTTTTTTGCCCCTCCGTCTAAACTTTAGGATCAGTTTCTAAATTGATTCTAAGTTATCCACAAAATAACGTTTTGAGATTTTGATTGGGATTGAACTGAATCTATAGAATAAATTGGGAAGAACTGATGCCATGAGAATCTTGAGTCTTTCTATCCATTAACATGGAATATCTCTCTGTTTATTTAGTTCATCTTTGATTTTCTTCATCAAAATCGTATAGTTTTTCTTATATAGATCTTATACATATTTTCTTATATTTATAAATAAGCATTTTTTGTGTGCTAACATTAATAGTATTGTATTTTGATTTCAAATTTCACTTGCTGTTGGTTATAGAAAAATAATAGACTTTTTATGTACTAGCCTTGCATTCTGTGACTTTGCTATAATCACCTAAGAACTCTAGGGGCCATTTTATTGATTCTTTGAGATATTTTATAAAAACAATCATGGCATTTGTGAAGAGGGATAGTTTCATTTGTTTCTTCCCCAAAGGTATACCTCTTATTTCCTTTTCTTTCCTTATTGCGTTAGCTAGGATTTTCAGTACAATGCTGAAAAGCAGTGGTGAGAGCAGACATTCTTGTCTTTTTCTGATCTTGATTTGAATTCCTCACTGTTATGTATGATGTTAGCTGAAGGTTTCTTGTAGATGCCCTTTATAATATTGAGAAAATGTTTATTCCTATTTTGCTGAAAGTTCATAACATGAATGTGTGTTGGATTTTGTCAAATGATTTTTCTGCGTCTATTAATAGGATCACGTGATTTTTTTTCTCTTTAGCCTGTTGATGTAATGGACTACATTAACTGATTTTTAAATGTTGAACCAGTTTGGCATACCTCAAATTTCACTTGGTTGTGGTGTGTCATTTATTTTGTACATTGTTGGACTGAATTTGCTAATATTTTGTTGGAAATTTTTGCATCTATGTTCATAGGAGATATTGGTCTGTAGTTTTCTTTTTCTTATAATACTGTTTTCTGATTTTGGTACTAGAGTAATGCTGGCCTTACAGAATGAGTTAAAAAGCTGCTAATGAAATTATTGAAATTATTATTATTAGTTTTTTTCAGACAGAGTTTTGCTCTTGCGGCCCAGGCTGGAGTTCAATGGCACGATCTCAGCCCATAGCCACCTCTGCCTCCCGGATTCAAGTGATTCTCCTGCCTCAGCTTCCTGAGTAACTGGGATTACAGGCATGCACCACCTCGCCCAGTTAATTTTTTGTACTTTTTAGTAGAAACGGGGTTTCACCATGTTGGCCATGCTTGACTAGAACTCCTGACCTCAGATGATCTGCCTGCCTCGGCCTCCCAGAGTGCTGTGATTACAGGCGTCAGCCACCATGCCCCACTGAATATATACATATATTTGTGTGTGTGTGTGTATATATATATATATATATATATATATATAGAGAGAGAGAGAGAGAGAGAGAGAGAGTTGTTGTTGTTGCTATTGTTTGTTTTAAAGAAAGTATCATCCGAAAGACACCATAGAGAATTGGTATAATTTTTCTAAAATGTTTGGTAGAAGTCATCAGTGAACTCATTTAGGTCTGGTGCTTTCTGTTTTGGAAGGCCATTATTAATTCAATTTCTCTAATATCTATAGGCCTATTAACATTATTTATTTCTTCTTGTATGACTTTTGTCAGATTGTGTCTTTTAAAAAATTGGTCCCATTTCATCTAGGTAATTAAATTTGTGGACATAGAATTTTTCATGGCGTTGTTAAATTATTGCCGTAATGTCCATGAGACCTGTAGTAAGTTCCCTTTTTAATTTCTGTTATTAGTAACTTGTGTCCTCTCTCTTTTGTTCTTAGCTTTGCTTGAGGCTTATTGATTTCATCAATGTTTTCAAAGAACCAGCATTTGGTTGTGATAATTTTCTCTATAATTTTCTGTTTCTAATTTTATTGATTTCTGTTTTAATTTTTATTTATTTTCATCTGCTTGTTTTGAATTTAATTTTTTTCTTCTTTTTCTAGTTTTCTGAGTTAAAACCTTAGGTAATTGATTTTAATTTTTTCCTGTTTTCTAATTTATGCATTCAATGCTATGAATTTCGCTTTAAACACTGCTTTACTGCATCTCACAAATTTTAACTTGTGTTTTTATTCTCATTTGGTTCAAAATATCTTAAAGAGTTTCTCGAGATTTTTTTTGACCCATGTGTTATTCAGAAGTGTATTGTTTAATCTCCAAGTATTTTGGGATTTTTAAGCTATCTTCCTGTTATTGATTTTTAGGTTAATTCTACTGTGGTTTGAAAACTGATACTGATTTCTATTATTTCTATTATGATTTTTATTATTTCAAATGTGTTAAGGTGTGTTTTACAGCCAGAATGTGGCTTATTTTGATGCATGTCCTAAATAAGTTTGAGAATGTGTATTCTGCTGTTGTTGGATGAGATAGTCTATAGATATTCATTATATTCAGTTGATTAATGGTTTTGCGTTATGTTCTTATTAGTTTCTGCTTTTTGGCTTTGTCCATTTTGGGTAGAGATGTGGTGAAGTGCCCAAGTATAGTAACAGTTTGGTTTATTTCTCCTTGAAGTTCTATCAGTTTTTACCTCATGAGTTTTGACACCTTGTCATTAGGTCTATACACTTTAAGGATTGTTATGTCTTCTTGGAGAATTAACCCTCTATCATTACATAATACCTCTTTTTATCCTTGATAACTTTTCTTGGGCTGTGTGTTTCATCGTTGATTCAAATGCTGTCATGCAGCAAATGACTGTAGTTAGATTAATATCTAATATATTTGTTACTGTTTTCTATCTGTTGCCCTTGCTTTTTGTGTCTGTTTCTATTTTGGACTCTTTTCTACATATTGTTGTTTTTATTGAGCATTTTATATGATTCCATTTTCTCTCCTTTATTAACATATTAGTTATTCTTATTTTTTACTCTTTTTATTACCTGGACTAAAGTTCGTAATATTCACTTACAACCAATCCAAGTCTACTTTCAAATAGCACTATACCCCTTTATGGTTGGTGTATCTCATAATATCAAAATAGTCCTAATCCCTTTCTCCCTTCCCTTGTTATATTGCTTTCATTCATTTCTCTTGTACATACTTATACAATTGAATACATTGTTGCTTTATTATTTTGAACAAACTGTTATCTGTTAGATCAATTAGAAAAAAAATTCTTTTATTTAACCCTCATCCGTGCTCTTCCTGACTATGCAGATCAGAGTTTCTGACCTTTATTATTTTCCTTTTACATTTTAAAAATTGTTTCAAATTTTTAAAATATCTGCCTTTATTTTGTGCATTCAAATGGAAAACCCTTCAGAGAGCCCTCAGAGCCCTCAGGAGAAAACTCCAAGGTAAAGAGGCACAAATATTTAAATTTGGAATAAAGACAAAAACCTTAGTCTTTCTTTTTCTCTTTTTGCTTCTGTCTGTCTTGGTCTACACATATCAGAAAGGAAAGGGAAAGAGAGAGAAAGAGAGGGAGACAGACAGGAACAGAAACATTTTTTAACTATCTAAACATCATTGATATCTAAATATAGTTTTGTATCTCTCTCTCTCTCTCTCTCTCTCTATCTATCTCCATCCATACATCTATTTATCTATCTTTCTATCCATCCATCCATCCATCCATCCATCCATCCATCCATCCATCCATTTATCAAGATGGAAATGGTCAGACAGACAGACACAGCAAGAGAGAAGCTAGGCAGGATGCTAAAGGTAAGGCCAGCTGGGAACATGTCCCGATTGAGGGGACCGTCCTGAAAAAAAAACAACCCTGCCAATGGCTAGAAACAGTTAAAAAACTTGGAGTAGAGAAGAGGGGCAGAGGAAAGTCTATATGTTGCTAAAACTGCCTTCAGGTTTAACCATTGTTTTATTTACTGATAGAACACTGTGTCGGCCTAGGTCGAAGCCCTAGGAAGTAATGTTGAGAAATAGTAGCAATAGCAATAAAGGCAAAGGGAAATTAATCTCAACCAAGTGCTGCTCTGGGAAAGCAGGTAAGAATTATCCACTTTGTCAATGAAGTTTTCTTCTGTCAGAGCCAACAGAAGTTGGAAGTGATCAAGACTATCAGGAGCATCAGCAGGGACCTCTGTGGCTCTAAAGTGGGGTGGATTTATGCAGCATATGGAAACTCAAGGCAGCTCTTCGCGGTGGAATCAGTCAGGGAGTAAGAGGTGTTTATTGGTTTCTAAGTGTGCTTTTCTGCATTTCAGCAACGTCTTTTCTCATAAAGCCTGCAAGCGGGACTTGAAAAATAAGATGTCCTGCCTGCTGTGGGTTGTCATACATTAAAGAGGCTAGCATTAGGACCTTGGAGCAGAGCCATGCCAGTCGGCAAGAACACATTCCACTGTGGAGCTTGATAAATGTTTGCCAGGAGAGGAGGAAGAGAACGTCAGAAAGTTCTTTCCGAGATGTGTGTGGGTCATTAACTTGCAGATCAGGTCCCCGAGCATACCGGCTCTGGTTTATGTGTGGATTTCTAGTTCTTTGAAGACTTTCTTAGATCACAAGGAGGGGCAGGAAAAAGCCAGTGAAGAGCCTCACCCCATAGCCTAAAGTAGAGGTTCCCCTTGCCCCCCGTTCTTTGGCATCATACGGTGTCCTCTTGCTGCCCCTGCTAGGAAGCTGGGCTGTGCCTGATGGAGCAGTGAAGACCCTGGAGAAGAGTGAAGGGCATGGACACCTGATACTGCCTCCCCAGGACCTTGCTTTACCTGCCAGCACCTCAGTGCCCTGGCCTATTGCCTGGCTAACTCCTTAGAAGGTTCTGACTTGGAATCCAAGGTCTTGCCCCATATCCGAAGCCTGCCTGTTCTAGTGCATGTTCTAATGTTCAACACAGCAACCTCAACATGGGGGATGCTGCAGGGGAGGAGGCTGTGACCTGTCAACAGACCCCCTGCCTGATAAGCTTACTGGTAGCAACAGTTCCATTTATTGAGGACTGAGTGCTGTACCAATCTTTCTATGCATCCTGTCATTTCTTCTGATGACCTCTCATGTGGTAGATATCTCAATTTTGCATGCTCTTTCTTAGAGGAAATTGTAGCTCGTGGAAGTCCTGTAATGCGCACAGCTACAATACCTGGGCCCTGTTATTTTGCAAATTCTCCAAATACCACTGTCCTTAGTCTTGCCACTCACTCCCCGTCCCCTTCACTGTCCGAGGTCAAAGGACAGGCGACAACGCAGTGCAGTTGAGTTCAATTGCGGTCTGTTTAATTCAGTAAGGGTATATTGGGCTCTTAGAATGTGGCAAGCACTGAGCCTGGGGCCCAGCACGCAGGGTGGGTAGTAATGTCGGCACTGTTTGGTAATGGCATGGAGCTCCTTGAGGGCACGGATTAATGTGTGTGGCACAAGTATGATATCGCTCAGGTGGCCCTAAGTGCACCAGCAGAGGCACACTGCTCAGACAGGTGCTGGTGCTTTTTTTTGGTGTTAGTGGCTAGTGGGGTAAGATGTGGGGTGGTGGCTAGGCCCAGATTCACAGAGGCACTGTGAGGTGGGATCTGCAGAGTGAGTGAGGGTTCGGTGGTTAGACGGGGGGAAGAGGACACTCCAGGGGGATGGCACGGAAGCTCCGAGCTCCGAGTGTGGGGAAATGGCGTGCAGTGTAGCTTTGCTGGAGCACACGCCCGATTCCCTGCCTGTGGTCCCTGGAGGTGAAGACCAGGTGAAGTGACTAAGGAGGGGACAGTTAGCCAGTTGTGGGGCTGGAAGGCCTTGTGCTGCATGAATCCTGTCCTGGGAAGTAGATCAGATCTCCGAGCACAGCAGGTGGCTGTCTGTTCTGGGACTTCATGCAGTTTCCCTGACACCCAGAAGAAAGAGAGAAAACAAGGTGACCTCTGACTGAAAGGGGAAAGAATTCCAGACTAGATGTGATGAAGAAGCAAAAGGGAATACTGTGAAAAATGCTTTAGGCTTGCAGTTCCAGGCACCTTCACCTCTCCAGTCTCTGCAGCAGCTGTGTGGGGCGGGGCCAGGGAGGCAATGAGATACCATTCTAACTAGTGCATTTAAGGGAGAACTGTAGGTCTGCAGTTTTGAAAGTTTTTCTTTCTTTCTTTCTTTTTTTTCAAATACCACGGAGACAGTGATAAAGAGCTGGGTGAGATTCAAGGGTTCTGGTTAGCAGACAACCACTTGGTGAGTTGCTGACTTCAGCACTTGCTATCTCCCTTCCTCAAGTGCTTTTCTCCTCCTGTGCTAAATACACAAAAAGAAACACCCTGACATGAAATATCAATGTTTTTTGTTTTAATTTTTCAGTACTGATCTGAGTAAATCACGGCGTGGTAATTTATTGGGAAGGAAAATGTGGCATGGCAGGGGACATGCCTTGAGGTGAGTGTCATGTTTAAACAGAACAGACAACGGTGGGGCCCGTTTCCTCTCTCTGGAGAGCCTCTTGGAGCCTGCTGTTAGGTGCACGGGCTGCTCTGGATGCACACTGGGGATCTGTTGATATATAGGCTTTCAAGGCAGGTTAAATATGGAGCGGAAACATCCCCTTTCTTTGTAGCTGCGCCAGCCCCTGAGAGTCAGCCAGAGCGGGAGAGCTAGCTTGTACTGAGGAGGGGCTTCACAGCATAAACCTCTATCTCTTCACACACCAGAGGTGCTATTGAAGACTCTGAGTGAGAAGAAAGCAGGAAAGAAGAACAAAGAAGAAAGTGTGGAAAATTAAAAGCTGCGATTATATATTTTAAGCACTTCTTTTGCTTTTCGGTTCATTTTGTAACAGGAAGGGACCAAAACCGGTCTAGGCAGTGTCTTGGCTAAATGCTACCATACCGGTGGTGGTGGTGAATGGAATATCAAACATCCCTTTGGATGCTCAAGAATGCCATCGTTTTGCAAGTTGCAGAACGGAAAATGTTTATTATAAAGTATGGGGAAATTTTTATATGTAACATTAATGCAATGGATTGTATAAAATAAATCTGGGGAGTGAGAGTTTATATCCTGAGTTCTAGAGTCTCAGTCCTTTAAATCAATACTCCACTCCACTGATGAGAGCAGTTTCCCAACTGATGCATCAGTACAGCCAGTCAAAACATAAAAGGAGCCCCCAGGGAGGAAGCAGGTGTGATGCTAAATTCTCCCCTCAGCCTAGGGACAGCCTAGGCTCTGAATCGAATGTCTGTAACTGTAAATTCTGGAGTTAACTATGTTGGCCAGAAATTGCACTAAAAAGCAGTCTCATGGTCTGGTGATCATGGTATTTCTATAAGGATCCCTTACAACTTTCAATTCGTGTCCTTGGCTACCTGATGGACGACCTCGTTTGTATTTGTGTCTTTAGGAGTCAAATGTGCCAGGGCCTCTGCGTGGGCGTTTCACGTGAGTGTGCAAACCACTGGCCACGACTGCTCTTGGAGGTTTACCCCCAGACCAGCCGCAATGATCGGATGCTTGGCTATAAACACTGGCTCAAGGTTAGGGCTTTCAAGGTAAGGGCTAATTCCAGAGTAGATGTGTGATTAGACTAGGGTCTGGGGAATTATACCATGATGCCAGGATCACAGAATAGCATTGCTGATGAGACATTGGTAAGTGGAGAAGTAAAGGTGCAGAGAGGACTTCTGAGGCTTTGTCCTAGGTTCCTAAGCTAAGACAGAGTGTTTCTGCGTCTGTCACCCTCCCTCTTCTGAGCTTCCAGGGCCATCTAGTCCTCCTCTCCTGTCAGGAGAAAGAGATTCCATTTTCCACTTTTGCCCAATGCCCCCACCCCACCTGTAAGTCCTTGTCCTCATATGAACGCAGTCATTGTCATGCAAAAGCACAACACCTTGATGATGACAGCTGGCTGTTTGTGTCCCCAGCTGAGACAAAGACCCAGAGAGGAGAAAACTGATCCACAGGGGAGGGACATGCCTGACCTGGGAACACCTGTGCCCATAGGGGAAAGGAGAGTTGGAAAGGCAGCGGGACAGTGTGTGTCTCACAGCATCAGTGAGCTAAAACCCAGACCACGCTGCCCTGCGGTTTCCTGCACCAAGCCACATGCTCTGCTGTTGGGCTTCATTTCTTCTTTAGTTCTCTTTCCCCCTTCCCTAAGACAGGGAGGCAACACCAAGCCCAAGTAAACTCCCCCAGAAGAAGGCTGATAGAGAAGCAGG
This sequence comes from Macaca nemestrina, assembly GCF_043159975.1. Taxonomy (NCBI): domain Eukaryota; kingdom Metazoa; phylum Chordata; class Mammalia; order Primates; family Cercopithecidae; genus Macaca; species Macaca nemestrina. The sequence goes on from NW_027257565.1 coordinate 172,991, forward strand.
ACTGTGGGCTATTCTGTAGAGAGTGCCTGGGGTCATCTGGCTGGAGAAAGACTTTGTGAAATGCAATGTAGTGTTTTCTTTGTGGGTGCACCAGGTTTCAATGAGCAGTCAGAACCAAGACGCACAGTGCTACATGGTGTGTTGGGTAACTCCAAGTCTGAGTCAGGGGAGATCCTGATGCCTCCAAATGCCCATGGAGTCTCTGTAGCCTATGGTGCAGACAAACTATTTCCCATCCATGTGCATGAGGTCAGTTCTTCCTAAAAATATCCTACCCTGTAAGAAAGTGAGGCTTGTTATCCTGGTTCTGCACCACATTATGCATCAACACTAATGCATCAGTGCATTTAATTAAATGATATTTACGTTTGAGTTCAAGAATTTCCAAAAAATGTAAAAAAAAAAAATTGCCTTTTGATGTCTCCTAAGTCAGCTGGCAGATAACTAATTGCAAGGGAAATTCTGTTCAGTGAAAGTGGACATTCTGCTTAACTGAATGAGAATACCAGGGAGTGGGGAGAAAGAAACATGCTTTGTTTTCCACAGATGGGAGCTTGCATATGTCCTTGAGGAGTGTACAGATCTAGGGCAGAAAATACACAAATATGTGCTTCTACTAAGAGATCCCAAGGAGGGGCGAGTCAGTCACGCTTTTCCTGAAGAAGGTGACAAGAGGAATTCAGATGGATTGTAATTACAGATGTCACATCTCAGAGGACCCCTCAACCTTGAGAAACCTCAGGGCTTAGACAAACGACATAGATACAAATGAGTGACTCTGGTCCTCACAGACCAGCAGGTTTGAAAACATTGGGGACATTATTTGTCACGAGCAATTCATTTTACTTGGAAATGTTTGCAAGTGTTGGACTTTTCGGCAAGACTTGGAGATGAGATTAAACGTCACAAGAGCTTTAGAAACGCCCCCAAATGGAAAATTTGTAACGCTTGAAAGGAAGCAGCAAATTCGCAAAAGGATTTCAAGGCTGTTGTTAAGTCATGCTATTAGGAAAGAAAGGTCAGCCCTTGCCCGATTGGAAAATCGATGGTGCGTGGCTCTGGAACTCGTCTGGCTCCTTGTGTGTACAACGAGAGATGGCATTCCCCCTCCAGGGGCACACAGCCTATTGTGTGCCTTCTCACAACTGTCCTTCAGTCCTTCTTACCTGGCAATGAAAGGCAAAGTAGGGTTTCGTTCGTTTGTTTGTTTTTTGTTTCTGTATTTTTAAATTTACAGACTTATTTTTGTGCGCAGTTTTCGGCTTACAAAAAATTGAGCAGAAAGTACCCGTGTACGCCCTCTCACCAGTTTCTTTCTGTCATTAATATCTTGCATTAGTGTGGCACATTTGCTGCAATTAATGAACCCACATGGACACATCATTATCACCCAAAGCCCACTGTTGCGCTCAGGGCTCACTCTTTGTGTTATACCTTTGATGAGTGAGGACAAGTACATAATGTGTATCCACCATCACAGTGTCATACAGAGCAGTTTCCCTGGCTGAAAAATCCTATGTTCTCCACCTATTCACCATCCCCACACCCCTCAGACAACCACTGATCTTTTTGCCATGTCCATAGTTTTCCATTTTTTTAGAGCATTACATAGTTAGTATCATATAGGATGCAGCCTTTTCAGATTGACTTGTTGTACTTAGTAATATGCATTTAAGTTTTCTTTATGTCTTTTCATGGACTAAGAGCTTAATTCTTTTCTTTTCCTCCACTCTCCTCCCCTCCCCTCCCCTCCTCTCTCTCTTCCCCTCCCCTCCTCTTCCCTCCCTTCTTTCCTTCCTTCCTTCCTTCCTTCCTTCCTTCCTTCCTTCCTTCCTTCCTTCCTTCCTTCCTTCTTTCCTTCCTTCCTTCCCTCCCTCCCTCCCTTCCTTCCTTTAATTCCTTTCCTCCCTTCCCTCCTCTCTCCTCCGCTCCCCTCCCTTCCTCTCCCCTACCCTACCCTCCCCTTCCTTCCTTCCTTCCTTCCTTTCTGAATACTACTTCATTGTATTGATGTGCCATGGTTTACCCACTCATCTATTGAAGGATATCTTGGTTGCTAATGGCAAGATTTTTAATCTTATGATTATATTAGTATTACTGAAATTGAGAGAGGAAAGTGGCCAATTCAGGGAAAATATACTTATTTATAGTCTCCTTTTTTAAAATAAAACAAGACTTTTGTCAGTTTATAAAAGAAACAAGATTGAACCATATGAAATTGCCAATATTTAATCATTTTTCACCTACAAAAATAGTAGTTTCACATGGTTCAACACAGCATATGCTCACAGTATATAGCTCACATACAGAAATGTAGAAAATTGAAAGTGAAACATAGGATTTTTTTTTGTAGGTAAAGAAATATAAAATTAATGTAAAAGTATTTTCTGCCTCAAAGTCCAGTCAGAATAGTTTCAACCCCATAGCTAGTTTTAGTCTTTTTAATTCCAGAAAGAGGTGAACTCATTGCATGCTTTGGGTGAATAGCTACACTGGTGGATTTTGAAGCCACCCACCCAGACATGGAGCTGTAGCTCCTCTGCTGTGCAGCGACCCTCCTGATGAAGTTAGCTCGTGCTCATGGCTATCCAATTAATTGACAAACCAGTGGACACCAGGGCACAGGGCTGGCCTTCTATAGCTTCCTTGTCTGTGGGCTAAAAGGGAGAGCTTCTATTTCTCAGGCTAAGACAAAACATTGCAGAATATGCTGCTCAGTATAGTGAAAAGTGTGCTCGTCTTAGAGTCAGTAGTTGGTAAATAACTATTATTAAAAAAAATATACGTTCTGAGTTCTGGAGATTTAGCAGTGAGCAATTCAGACTAGTCCCTGCCCTCAACAAGCTTCTATTGCAAAATGTTGGATGTGGGTGTGGGGAACTATACGAGTAGAAGATGGCCCAACTCAGCCATGAGCCAAGGCAAAGGACCTGTGTGACCTTGGCCAGTTGCTCAGCCTCTTTGAGTCTTGGGGTTTTTGGAGGATCAGAGGAGATGGGCCATTAAGCATACATGAAATCACTTTGTAAATTGTTCATTACTCTCTCAGTGTAGTTTCTGTGGTTATCTGTTTTCAAACTATAATCCTGTGCTTTGGAAGCAGGCTTTCCCAAGCTTAAGTAGTTTGGAGCTCCTAGGAGAGCTTCCATGTTACCTCTTATTCCATCATGATTTTGGAACCTGGTCACATCTGTGCTCCCCTGCATTCTCTGGATGCCATCCTGTGCTCCTCCCCTCCCTTCTGTACATGCGTTCACTCAGCGGGTTCTGGATATTTTTTCTAGAAGTTTTACTGTTTTAGGTTACACAGTTAGATTTATAATCCGTCTTGAGTTAATTTTTAATATGGTGCTGATATAATGTTAATTATTTTGCTTATGGATATCTAGTTGCTTTAGCATCTTTTATTGGAAAGAGCAGCCTTTCTCCATTGAATTACCTTTGCTTCTTTGTCAAAATCAACTGACCATGTAAATGAGAGTCTATTTCTGGCCACTGTGTTCTGTTTTCATTAATCTGTTGGTGTATATTTATAGCAGGACCACACTCTCTTGATTACCATAGCTTTTTGATAATCTTGAAGCAGGTAGTGTAAGTCCCCTATCTCTGTTCTTTGCTTTCACAGTCATTTTGGCAATTCTAAGTGCTTTGCATGTTCAAATGCATTGTAGAATCTGTTTGTCAAATTCTACAAAAAATGGCTACAGAGGTTTTAATTGGAATTGCATGGAATCTGTAAGTAACTTGTCAGATAAGTGACATCTTAACAATATCGAGTCTTTAATTCATAGTCTTAATGTATCTCTCAATTTTTTTGTCTTCAATTTCTCTCAACAACGTTTTGTATTTTTAGCATATAGGTCTTGCACATATCTTGTCAGATTTATACCCAAGTATTTTATATTTCTGATAGTATTATAAATGGTATTTAAAAAATTAAATTATAAACATTATTCTTTAAAATTTAAATTCTCTCTGATCACACCATTGCGCTCATTCTGGGTGACAGAATGAAACCCATCTTTTAAAAAATATCAATTTCTAATTTTGTGTTGCTAGTATGTAGCAATGCAATTGGTTTTTGAATATCAATCTTGTATCCTGAAACATTGCTAACCTACGAATTAGATCTAGAAGCTTTTAAAACCATTGTTAACCTACCAATTAGATCTAGAAGCTTTTAAAACAGATTCTATATTTTCTACTGCTACAGTCATGTTGTTTGTGAATGAAACAGTTTTTTTTTTTCTTTATTTTGTGGAAATAAATGAAGACCATCCCAATGAAAACAAACAAAGGGTATTTCAGAGCTTGCTATAACAAGAGAGTCAACCACAATCATTTGTGTTTGACAGAGACTCAAAGGCAGGCAGGGGAGTGGGGAAGCTTCTTGGTGGAAAAGAGAGGGAATCACGTATGCCTTGACTGGAGGTGACTGGCATGGGGAAGTTTTAGGTGGGTTGACTAGAAGTGGGGCAGTGTACATGACTGATTTGTGGTGAATATATGGCTTTTTTTCCAGTTTGTTCTAAGTTGGAAGTGGGAGCAATATGAGAAAAGCTGTCAATTATTTATTGTATTCTGGCTGTTTTGTGCTGATTGATATAGGAGTTACTGTTTGGCTTTCTGGGCTGTTTGCTACCCAGTTGCCTTCCTGGACTCATTATTGCAGATAGTAGGTTGGCTTCCTGGGCTGATTGCTATAGCTTGTGGGTCAGAGTACTGTTTATTTTTAACTGTTAATTTTTTGTGGGTACATAGTAGGTGTATATATTTATGGGGTACATGAGATATTTTGATATAGGTGTACAATGTATAGTAATTACATCAGGGTAAAGGGGGTCTTCATCCTCTCAGGCATTTGACCTTTCTTTGTGTTGAAAACAATTCAATTATACTCTCTTGGTTATTTTAAAATGTATAATAAATTATTGTTGGCTCTAGTCACGCTGTTGTGCTATCTAATTTCTGTTTTTATATATGGTCTAACCATTGTCCATTTGCATTTTCAGTCTTTCATTTTGCGATCTGGAGGCACTGTTTCTTTTTCTTGCCTTATCATGCTGGCTAGAACTTCCAGTACAATATTGCTTATAGAAGGGGTGAGAGTAGACATCTTTGCCTAATTCATCTTGGAAAAAATATTCAGTCTTTCACCATTAAGTACAATGCTAGCCATAGGTTTTCATAGGTGCCTTTTACAGGGGTGAGGAAGTTCCCTTCTATTCCTGGTTTGTTGAAAGTTTTCTTTTTAAAATCAGTTTATGTTTGATTTTCTCACATGCTTTTTTTGGCATCTATTGCACAGTTGCAATGTTGATGTGAGTTTACTTCTCCCTTCTCTCCCTTCCCTCTCTCCTCCCTCCCTCCCTCCCCTCCCTTCCCTTCCCTTCTTCCCTTCCCTTCCCTTTCCTTCCCTTTCCTTCCATTCCCTTCCATTCTTCTTCCTTCCTTCTCTCCCTCCCTCGTTCTCTCCTTCCCCCCCTCCTTCTCTCCCTTCCTCCCTCCCTTTCTCTCTCTCTCTCTCTGTAGCTATGATAAATTCTATCAATTGATTTTTAAATGTTAAATCTACCTTGCATTCCTGGGACAAATGTATTATTCATTGTATATGTCCTTAGATTTGATTTGCTAAAAATTTGTTAATAATTCTTATATCTATGTTCATGAATAATATCTGTTTGTGTTTTTTTTTCTTGTAATGTCCTTGGTTTTGATATCAGAATAATACTGGCATCAGAATGAGTTGGAACGTATTCCCTCTTTTTCAGTTTTGGGAAGAATTGGTGTACAGTTGGTGTTTTTTTTTTTTTTTATTTTTTATTTTTTAAATGTTTGGTAGAATTTCTTAGTGAAACCATCCAAGTGTGATGTTTCCTTTGTGAAAAGATTTTAACCACAAATTTAATTTCTTTAATAAATAGTTTATTCAGGTTTTCTATTTATTTTTAAGTAAGCTTTGGTAGTTTGTTTTTTCAAGCAATTTGCTCATTTCATCTAAGTTGTACAATTAATTGGCAGAGTCATTTATAATATTACCTGATTATTACTTTAATATATGTAGAAGGAATCATGTTTTTTTATCTCTCATTCCTGATATTCATGGTTAGTGTCTTCTCTCTATTTGTTTCTCCAGTGGTCTGACTAGAGATTTATCAATTTTACTGATCTCAGGGAACCAGGTTTTGCTTTCATTGATTTTCTCTGTTGTATTTCTATTTATGTTTTCTTGATTTCCTCTCTAATACTTATATTTCTTCCTTTCTTCTGCTTTCATGAGGATTAATTTACAGTAGTCCTCTTTATCCATAGTTTTGCTTTCCACAGTTTCAATTAACCACAGCCAACCATGGTCTGAAAACATTACATATAAAATTTCAGAAATGAGCAATTCCTGAGGTTTAAGTTGTATTCTGTCTTGAGCAGCACATGAAACGTCATACCATCCAGTTTCATCCTGCCCTGGCTGTGAATCCGCCCTTTGCCCAGTGTCTCTACACTGTGGGTGCTCCCTTCCTGTGAGTCACACCTGTGGACCTCACAGGTTGTCAGATCCACTGATCTGTCAGATCCACCGATGAGGCATCACCATGTTTGTGTCCCAGTCACCCTTACTTGACTTAATAATGGCTCCAAAGCACAAAAGTAGTGCTGCTGGCAACTCAAATATGCCAAAGAGAAGCTGTAAAGTGTTTCCTTTAAGTGAAAACATGAAAGTTCTCAACTTAATAAGGAAAAAAAAGTATGCTGAGGTTGCTAAGATTTACAGTAAGAATAAATCTTCCATCCATGAAATTGTGAAGAAAAAAAAATTTGTATTACTTTTGCTGTTGCATTTCAAACTGCAAAAGTTATGACCACAGTGTGTGATAAGTGCTTAGCTAAGATGGAAAGGCATTAAGTTTATTGATGGATGACATGGACGGAAACATGTTCTGATTGACAGCGATCAGGATTGGCGCTATCTGTGGTTTCAGGCACCCACTATAGGTCTTGGAACCTATTCTATAAAAGAAGATTGCCATACTGTTCTTTTTCTAGTTTTATAAGGTGAGGTTGAGGTCATTGATTTCAGATCTTTCTTCTTTTCTATTATAAGCATTTAGTGCTATAAATTTGGGATGGCATTTCAAAGTCTCCATATAATGAATACGGAGTGTTAAAATTGATCCGGACGTTTGAAATTCTCATGTTCTACCTTTACATTTTATAGTTAAGGATACATATTACTCAGCGTTTTACAATTAATTTATGTACCACTCTTGGTGTTTACTGAAAAAACTTCTCTTGTGAAACCAGTTTTGGAATGTTACCTATCTTTATATTCAGAGACAGACTTTGTCTGTTCTGTTTTAATCTTGTTAACTGAATCCAAAATTACATACTAGTTACTCTTTGTGGATCTAGAACAGCCTTCAGTGAAATGCAATCCCAGTTTTCTTCCGTTAGCACAGCCTGTTTGTTCCCATCTATCCTAGGGTCCAAAATTCTTGAGGAAGGGGAATTTCATTAGACATACTAAGCCAAAAGATGTTACACTGAAGAAAGTGGCTGTGTGAATTCTGACCAGTAAGTTGGGAGGCCCAAGGACTGAATGAGGATGGTAAATGAATGGATGTTCATAGAAGGAGATGCTGAGATTTCACAAGAGAATAACCAGAATGTGCATGCTGGCTGTTCTTTGTTTTGGTAGCAATAACTCAACCAAAATACTTCACATTCCAGATTATTTAAGCTGGTATATTTTGACCTTTGTCTGTATATGGTAGGCATCAGAGGTTTGAAGAATGAATGAATGAATGAATGTCATGTACTTCTGTGTACTATTTATGTTCTATAATTCAGGACCATTCAACTTTTCTCATATCTGAAATATAGTGTAGTTTGTTTTTCTTTTTTTTGGTAGAATTGGTTTAATCTAGTTTAAAAAAAAGCTACGAATATTAATAGGACTCAAACATTAGTCAATTTCTTTTCTCACTTTGGCCCAATTTTGTAAATTCCCTCTCAGCAGAGAGGAGTAAGATTAGAAATGCCAGGAATTGGATTGAAATGTGACTTAGAATCAACACATCACCCCCTTGTTGAAGTCCAGAAGAAAGGGCTGTGCAGAAGAGAATAGATAGTTATGTTTAAGGCACTAATTTCTTCTGGCTTCCTAATTCAGCAAGGAAGAAAGGAATCAGCAGCCACAGCCTCCCCTTGGCTGCTGTGTTTTGTCATGGAAGTCAGAAACAACTGCAGTGGGCTGTTGAGGAGCTGAAGGCAGCTAAACCCTTTCTCCTTAAAAAAAAAAAATCGTTATCATTTTCCACCCTCATTAACCAGTTTTTAGAATCTTAGTACATTCCTGTGAAACAGCAAATCAGTCGGCAGGTGAAGAAAACTGGGCCAGGCTTATTTGAAATCTAGCTAAGAGCAGATGGCGGGAGGGAAAGGGTTATGTGTGGTACTGCATAATGTGGTGCCCAATAACGTTAGGATGAAGACATTATTATTTTCCCTGGATGAGAAAATGTCCAGCCTGAATGCATGATTACACTGGTTAAACACTTCTCAGTAGTTTTGGACTAACTTTATATGTGCATATTTATCTGTGGGCTGACTTTTGTGAAGAGACTGAATCAAATTAGATTGTCAAGAATGATGAGGGTCAGGAAGAAATTATAGAATCCTGACCATGTGTTTGAGAAAGACAAGCAGAACTGAGTTTGACAGACACTTCTGTTTCCTTTGTTTTAACTTCAGTCTGAGACAGTAAGACTAATTAATATACTAGATGTAATCGTTTCAAACCAAGGAGCATTTTTTGGACACCTACAGTACATTGTACCTTGTTACAATATAGAAGATTCATCATGCATTGTGCTTTGCCAAAGGGCTGTGGTTTGGAGCCCCGTGAGATAAGCTGGGCAGTTATTAGTCTGTATTTTATGAATTCCTGACATAAAAGTCAGAAAAGCTAAACTATGTGGCCAAGACAATGAGAGCTGTGAGAGGTCAGTATAGGATGAAATTAGTGTTCTGGAGATATAGGCGGAGATTTCAGAGAGGGGTCAGTCTTGCAATAGACATTGAAGGGTCTGTTTACATATACAGAGTCTAGTATATCAAAGGGAGGCATGTGTGTATCCCAGGAACCGGGGTGAGAATCAGCAAACGCTTAGAAGCACCAATATGCGATGTGTGATCTTAGGGTGTTAGGAAAACGTATCCTGCAGTCCAGCACTGTAGTTAAGACTTTAGTCTCTGAAGTCAGAAAGCCTGGGTTCAAATCTTGGCTCTATACAGTATGTACTTGTACAAGTTAAATATTATTTAACTTCGGAATGTAGAGTGTTAAAAGTTCATAACGTGCTTTTCAACTCAGTCTATGCAAGCCACCTCTCTTGTTATTTATTGACTTATGTACTTTTATCATCACAACCTGGGATGGATTTGACCTTAGGCAAGGCAGCTCTCTGCAGCTCAGGGAATCCCTGAAAAGGCTGGGGTCTGTCAAACTCCAGGAGCAGGGGTGATGAGTTCTCCATTGAGTGGGGATTGGGGCAGTGTGTCTTCATGTCCATCAAACTGATGAAACTCTCTGTGAGTTTTAAGGGTCTATCTATGGATTCTGCCAAATTTTCTAGATAAATGTTTGTTATTATTTGCAAACAATAAGTTTTAGCTCTTCCCTTCCTATTCTTAGATCTCTTTCTTTCTTGGCAGGGAACTCCAGTGCTATATTCGGCAGCAGTAGTGATAGTGGCCATATTTTTCTTGTTTCTAGTCTTTAAAAGAATGCTATCAATATTTCCATATTAAGTATAATGGTTGTTATAGATTTTTCATACAGCCTGTATGGAGAGAAGAACAGCCCTATCTTTCCCTAGCTACTTGAATTTTAAAAATATTATAAATAGGTGCTGGATTTTGTCAAGTGATTTTTCTGTATTGATTTAGATATGTATTGTTATCATCTGTTAGTCTATTATTGTGGTGAATATAGTGATTTTTTAATGTTGTGCTATGTTTGCACTACTAATTAATCCATGACTGATCGTGATATATTACTTAAAAAAACACAATGTTGTATTCAGTTGGTTAATTTTACTTAAGAGTTTTGGCATCTACATTTAAAAGCAATGGACATATCAACCTCATAAAACGATCTGGGCATTTGAACTTCTAAAAATTATTGTTGGTGGTGTTAGTGGTGGTAGAGAAGAGAGGAAGTGGTTGGTGATCATTTCAATTATTATTATTTTTTGAGATGGAGTTTTGCTCTTGTTGCCCAGTGGCACCATCTTGGCTCACTGCAACCTCCGCCTTCCGGGTTCAAGCAATTTTCCTGCCTCAGCCTCCCAAGTAGCTAGGATTACAGGCACCCGCCATCACACCCAGCTCATTTTTGTATTTTTAGTAGAGATGGGGTTTTACCATGTTGGCCAGGCTGGTCTCAAGCTCCTGACCTCAGGTGATCTGCCCACCTTGGCCTCCCAAAGTGCTGGGATTACAAGTGTGAGCCACTGTACCTGGCCTCAGTTTCTTTAATACTTGAGATTTTTTTTCAAGTTCTTTTTTATTCCTGGGATTTTTTTATCATGTTTTCTAGATATATATCTATTATGTTTATGTAGTTGTTTATAGTAGTTTTTATAATTTTATTTTTAAATAACAGCTTTATTTTGATATAAATATTATAAAGTTTACCATTTTAAGCGTATAGTTTGGTGATTGTTGGTTATTTGGTGTAGTTTTGCATGGATCACCACCACTGCTTCCAGAACATTCACACCATGTCCCCCAAAACCCCGAAACTCACTAGCAGCATAGATTAGTGGTATTAAACAAACTCTGTGCCCATTCTCCCCTTTGCCAAGCCCCTAGCAACCATTAATCTATTTTTAGTCTCTGCAGATTTGCTTATTCTGGATATTTTCTTTGCTTTTTTTTTTTTTTTTTGAAATGGAGTCTTGGTCTGTCACCAGACTGGAGTGCAGTGGCGGGATCTCAGCTCACTGCAACCTCCACCTCCCGGGTTCAAGCAATTCTCCTGCCTCAGCCTCCCAAGTAGCTGGGACTACAAGCGAACATCACCACGCCCAGCTAATTTTTGTACTTTTAGTAGAGACTGGGTTTCACCATATTGGCCAGCATGGTCTTGATCTCTTGACCTCATGATCCACCTGCCTTGGCCTCCCAAAGTGCTGGGATTACAGGCGTAAGCCACCGCACCCGGCCTATTCTGGATATTTTCATATGTATAGAATCATATAATATGTATCTCTTGTTTCTGACTTCTGTCACTTAGTGTAATGTTTCAAGGCACATCCATGTTGTAGCCTGTGTCAGGGTTTCATTCTTTTCTATAGCTGAAAGATATTTATCTTAGGATATACTACATTTTTAAAATTCATCATCAGTTGATGGATACATGAATTATTTCCACATGTTGATTATTATGAATAATGCTACTACAGTTATGTACAAGTTTTTGTGTGAATATGTTTTTCAGTTCTCATGAGCGTACTCCTGTGAGTGAAATTTCAGAGTCATATGGTAACTCTCACTTCTTCAGGAGCTGCCAAACTGTTTGCCAAAGACGCCACACCATTTTATGTTCCCACCAGGAGTCTATAAGGTCTCAATTTCTCCACCTCCTTGGGGAACACTAGTTATTGTCTGTCTTTTTGATAGCCAACTTAGCATGTGTGAAGTGATATTGCATTGGACCTATTTTTCCAGTGACCAATGATGGTGAGTATTTTACCAATGACCAATGATGGTGAGTATCTTTTCATCAACTTATTGACCATTTGTATATCTCTTCCGGAGAACAAATACCTCCCCTCAACCCTCACAACTCGCGCCTTGACTGTAAATCCCCACTTGTTCTGATTGTATTTGGAATCAAGCCCAGTTCCATGCTGGATACTTTCTTCCCTTCTTGTAATAGATTTTGAATGAAATCTATCTTTACCACTTTAACATCTGTCCAGCTCTGGTTTTCTTTAACTGAGTCCTTTGCCCATGATTTTAATTGAGATATTTGTCTTTTTATTATTAAGTTGAAAAAATTGTTTACGTATTCATGATAGAAGTCCCTCAACAGATACATGATTTGAAAATATCCCATTCTGTGTGTTGTCTTTTTTCTTTCTTTTTGTTTGTTTTTTTCTTTTTTTTTCTTTTTTGGGAGACAGAATCTCACTCTATTGCCCAGGCTGGAGTGCAGTGGCATGATCTTGGCTCACTGCAACCTCTGCCTCCCGGGTTCAAGAGAATCTCCTGCCTCAGCCTCCCAAGCAGCTGAGACTACAGGTGCCTGCAGCCATGCCCCGCTAATTTTTGTATTTTTAGTAGAGACGGGGTTTCACCATATTGGCCAGGCTGGTCTCAAACTCCTGACCTTGAGATCCACCCACCTCAGCCTCCCAAAGTGCTGGGATTACAGGCGTGAGTCACTGGTGTCTTTAAAGCACAACATTTTTAAAAAATGTGATGACATCCAATTTATTTATTTTTCTTGTCACATGTGCTTTTGGTGTCACGTCTAAGAAGACATTGTTTAACTTAAGGTCACAAATATTCAAAGGCTTTTATAGTTTTAGCTGTTACATCAAGGCCTACAATACATTTTGAGTTAACTTCTGTATATGGTAGGAGGTAGGAGTCCGACTCCACCGTTTTGCATCTATTTAATTGTCCCATCATTATTTGTTGAACTGTGCTGGCATGGTTGTCAAAAATCCATTAACCACCAATGGAAGAATGTATTTATGAATTCGTAATTCTATTCCATTGATCTATATATCCATCTTTAGGCCAGCACCACCCTGTCTTGATTACTGTAGCTTTATAGTAAGTTTTGAATTGGGGGGTGTGAGCTCTCCAACTTGGTTCATTGCAAGATTGTTTTGGCTAATCTGAGTCCACATGAATTTTAGAACCACCTTGTTCCTAAGCAGTTTTTTTTTTCTTTTTGATGCTATTGGAAATGAAGTTGCTTAATTTCATTTTTAGATTGTTAATTGTTAATGTTTAGAAATGCAGTTGGTTTTTGTATTTTGATCTTGCATCTTGCAACCTGGCTGAACTAGTTTATTAATTCTAATTTTTGGTGGATCGGTTAGGATTATGTCATCTGCAAGTAGAGAGAGTTTTATTTCTTCTTTCAAGTTTAGATGCTTCTCTCACCCTCCTCACCCCCATGACTTGTCACTTAATTGTCCTGTTGTGAACCTCCACTACAATGTCAAATGGAAGTGGCAAGGGGGGATATTCTTGTCTTGCTCCTCTTCTTCGGAGGAAAGCTTCGGATCCTCTGTGAAGCGTGCTGTTAGGGTTTTTCACAGATGGCCCTATCAGGTTGGGAAACTTCATTGCTATTCCTAGTTGTTGAATGTTTTTGTCATGAGAGGGTGTTAGATTTTGTTCAAAGCTTTTCCTGGCTCTATTGAGATGATCATAGAGTTTTTGTTTTTCCTTCTATAAATATGGTACATTACGTTAATGGGTTTTCATCTATTAAACCAATATGTCTTACTTGGTCATGGCATATATTTCTACTACTTAATATGTCTGCCTTATATTTTTTATGATTTCATGTTTTTGCTTCATATTGGTGATATCTTCTCAACTTCTTAAATATACTTATCTTTCTTATTTAAAATTCTTGGTTCATATATTCCAATATTTTTTTTTCTCTTGGTTTTGTGCCCGTTGCCTACAAGAATGTCGGTGCTCTGAACTAAAACAGGAACACTGAGCAAGGGATTTGATATAGGAGGAAAGATAATGGTTCTTTCTGGAAGTATAGACAGTCCCCCACTTACAATGTTTCAACTTAACAATTGTTCGACTTTATGAGAAAACGATACACCTTCTGTAGAAGCCATACTTCAGTACAGTATTTAATAATTCACATGAGATTGTGGACAATATATTATAAAACAGGCTTTCTGGTAGATGATTTTTCCAGCTGTAGGCTAATGTAAGTGTTCTGAGTATGTGTAAGGTAGGCCAGGCTAAGCTATGGTGTTGGGTAGGTTAGGGGTATCAAATGCATTTTGATTTAGTTGATGCATTTCAATTTCAGTTTACCACAGGCTTATGGGGAGAAATCCCATCGTGAGTCAAGGAGTGTCTGTACTGAGTTTCAGTAGGGTGGTCGGATAGCTGAAGGGCAAGGTTGTGAAGGTGGTTAGGAAGAGGAGAAGGAAAGTTGGGAGGGGAGGGAAAGATAAGATTCCGAGAAATGAAAACTGGCAGTTGAAGAGCTTGAGAGCTGCAAGGCATTAGAGCAGTGCCCCTGCCAAAAGTGGGTTTCCTTCACGCTCAGTACCTCTCAGCCTGCTGTTTCCAGGTTGCCGGCAGGTTGGCCTTGAGACTGCTTCTCCCTGATTTTGCCTCTCACTGAAGTGCTATCCGGCTGAAGCCAGAAGGCAGCTCACTCCGTCTGGTTTATTTTCCTGCCAATCTGGGATTGGCAGCCACCAGGGAAAGAGGGGAGAGTTAGAAAGGAGAGGAAAGGAAAGCCGCGATTTTTTAAAATCCGTTTTCCTAGGAAGCACTGGGGGAGCTGGTGAAAAAGCTAATGCCCAAAACTCTATCCCTAGTAATTCTTATTACTCAATCAGAAACCTGCCTTTTAAAAAAAACTCCCTGTGATTCTGAATAGGTGATCCAGGCATCAAACTGAGAGAGAATGGAAAGGAAAGGACTCTTGCAGTCTGACCTCTGGCAGTCTCCTCTCAACTGTCCCGAGGATGGGGTGCTCTGCGTGCCCTCACCTCTAGAAACGTAAACCTCTGCCTGTGTTTCTCTCTGGTTCCTCTCTGGTCCCTCTAGTTGAGGGAGAGGCATGACATGGAGCTCTGGGTGCTTCTGGGGGTGTTGGGTACTTGCATTAGTACAGTTTTCACCCTGTTGATAAAGACATTCCTGAGACTGGGTAATTTATAAAGAAAAAGAGGTTCTACATGGTTGGGGAGGCCTCACAATCATGGTGGAAGGCAAAAGCATACCTTACATGGTGGCAGGCAAGAGAGAATGAAAGCCAAGCAAAAGAGGTTTCCCCTTATTAAACAATCAGATCTTGTGAGACTTACTCACTACCATGAGAACAGTATGGGGGAAACTGCACCACGATTCAATTATCTCCCACCAGGTCCCTCCCATAACACGTGGGAATTATGGGAGTCACAATTCAAGATGAGATTTGGGTGGGGACACAGCCAAACCATATTAGTATTGATTGAATACTGATAATACATTTCCAAAATACATAATCTAGCCTCTCTAGCCAGGTGGTTGAGTAGAGGATGCATTACAATTTAAAATAAAGGTCCTGCAACTCAAAAAATCTTCTACTCAACCACCTAGCTAGAGATGATGGATTATGTATTTCAGAAATTCCCTGTTTTTCTTTAATCCTGCCATCAATTGAAAGCAACCTGCAAACAGACTGAAATCTGGGTCTTTGAGTAGGCAAACAGAAAAATTGAAAAGCAGGTGGGGGTTGAGCTGCAGGTGATAATGGAATTGCAGCTGGCAGCATGTGCCTGCTTCCTCTAAGGCATGTAAAGTTGGATTAAATAAAACAAATATTGCTGGAATAATCAAACATGCTTTGGAGTACTCAACTGTGTTTGGGGACTCAGAAAGATGGGATTCAAAAGAAAAAATATCTGTTTTCCCGTCATTAGGTGAAACAAAGCTACTCATCTATTTTTCTACAATATTATTGCTGGCCCCAGCTGCATTGGTGAGAGAATTTTCAGCCCTGCCCCACTTCCACTGGGTCATTTTCTGGGCAAAAAACTGACTGAAGGATGGGGAGAGCAACATTAGTGTAGAGATGGGAGAGATAGATATGCTGTTCTGTGCACATTATTTTACACTGAGAAATGTTCTTTATAGAATTCACTGATTACTTTTTTCAGGTTATAAATGTTATGTATTCCTAGAAGTATTTTTTGAAAATAATGTGGATACAAAATCTTCAAAAATAAAGTCACATTTTAAGTGTGCCCTAGGAATTTGACTTTTAAAATATAATTTGCTGAGAGATGGAGAATCCCTTTGTTCAGCAAGTACTCTACTATTTTGTTTGTTTAGTTAATCCAACTTTTTCTTCTATTATTACTTTGTTTAAAGGGAGTTTTGTTTGTGTTCTGTAATCTGACTTACCTAGCTACTTAAACAGTTAACGAGTATTTAAAGAGGAACAGCCCTGTGCAGAATATGTAAAGGTGTGTTATAGGGTTGTTGGATCAAGAGAAATGGAAGATTCACTCAAAATAACAGAGTTCAGTTTGAGAATAATTAATGGTACATGCTACAAAGTATAAAATAATAGGGTAAAAAGAGAATCTAATGTAAAAATGTTGTACAGAGTAATGAGGTGATCAGAGTAGGTTGGGGGAGCTCCAGGGAGCCTTGTTGCAGCTGTTGACCTCATTGGGGTTGTCTGAGGGACTGCCCTGCTTGCCTTGTCATTCATATAAGGGTGGGGACTCTTGCCCCTTGTTTTTTCCCACAGACTAAACCTCACTCGAAATAGGTGGCTATCCATTCACATGTGGTCTCTGTGTCACCCCTCTCGGTGGTCCCAGGTGATCCAGCCATGCCTCCCGCCCCTCTGCCCAGATGCTTCAGGGGCCTGACTTACCCTCACCAGTGGCCATCAGCTGACACTCAGGGAGGTAGCAAATACCACTCCTCCAGTGCTTTCAGTAGGAATAGCTGAGGCTGCTTGGGAGGCCCGGAGCGACAGGAAAAGGGCTCTCTCAAGTTCTGAAAAGAGAATCTGCCACCAGATCAAATTTTGACCCCTGAGTTTGTTCAGCTGTATGGTCCAAATTCAGATTAGGTCGTCACCCAATCTGAGATGTCAGGAAAGGCTTTCTGCAGAGAAAATGTCCCCTCCACCCACCCATCTGCAGCCAGGTGTGTGCTGCATGGCAGCCTTCCCGAAACATAGTATGGATTTAAAAAATTTGTTTATTTTTGTTTCTCAACCACTTTATCATGTTTATTTAAATTTATCTTGTAATGTCTTGTTTTTGAGTATTGCTACTATCCTTGTTATCATTCCCATTGTTTTTATCGCTGATTTATTTTGTGAAAGTTGTACACTAATGTTCTGTTTTATGTCAAAATCAAAAGTATTTAATGAAATACTAGTTGTATTTAATGTGGTTATGGAATCAGCTGGAAACACAAAACAAACAGTGATTGTACAGCAGGCTGGACCCAGGAGGTCAGGTTCATTTTGTTACATATGCAATAAACTCACGACTTTATTAAAAAAAAAGAAAGAAATCGGTGGCTATCACACTAGTCTTTGCCCTTGCCAGTGGTGGGGTTAATTTTTGGACTCCACACAGTGCTATTTTTATAAAGTGCTATAATTTTTCTTAGTCCAGCCACAAATTTTACAGAAGAAACCCAAGATGTTGTAAACTGTAGCCCAGGATTGGCTCATGTTGTTTAAGGTTCCATATTTGGGAAGGATTTGATAGCTTTGTTACTTCACATTACCCAGTCTTCTCTGACTTTAATCACTGATCACACTGGCTTTATTTTTTCCCTTATCCCTAACTTTAACTTCTCTTCAAGGACTTTCTGGGGAAATAGCACGTTTTCCCCAAAACAGCAAATAGAGGCCTAGATGAGCCCGTGTTCTTTTATTTCTCATGTGACTCTGTTTAAAATGCACAGACATCATGGAGACATATTTAGCTCTGTACTGAACACCACAGAAAACTGTTCCTCCAGGCTTTGGTGGTAATTTAATTTTTTGAGTTGCAGGACTTTTATTTAAAATTGTAACGCATCAATGAAGTCACTTGTGTAGGCAGACAGCCACATAGATGATTACAAACATGCTTCCACAATCACGGGCACTGCACATCCCACTGTACATGATTTTTTCTCCAGCAAAAATTTGCTTTTTCCTAATACTTTTTATGATAAGTGTTCTTCATTTTAAATGCTATTTTAAACATATTTTGGAAGAAACGAAGTGACCTAATTCTAGAAACATTAAGACTACCCTTTTTGCTTTTGGAAATTGAACTGATTACTGTGTAGAAGAAGAAAGACCCCAGGAGAACATCAAGTATAGATGGATGGCATACACATTAGTCAGCCTAGGCTGTGTCATAACAAGAGACCAGATTTGGGGGCTTAACCAACAGACATTTATTTTGTTGCTGTTTTGGAGGCTAGAAGTCCGTGATCAAGGTGCCAGGAGAGTTGGTTTCTGGCGAGGGCTCTCTCCTGGCATGTAGACAGCTGCCTTCTTGCTGTATCCTCACATGGCCTTTTCCCTGTGCACATGGACAGAGAGAGAGAGCGAGCGAGCACAATCTCTGGTGTCTCTTCCTTTTCATATAAAGACACCAGTCCTAACAGTTGGGGCCCCACCCTTGTGACTTCACCTAACCTTAATTACTTCCTGACAGACCCTGCTTCCAGATACAGTCACATTGGGGATTAGGGTTGCAACACAATTCAGTTCAGAATAAAACAAACGTCCATGATCCTATAATTAAAAGCTAAGTCATGACACCTTCAGCCACAGAAGCCTATGTATCTGACCACAGGTTAAAGGACACTTTACAGAGCTAGTATCTAGTGGATCCCTGATTCTTGGAAACAGTAGAGGAGTTAATGCTGCCTTGTTCCAAACCTCTCTTCCTCAACACACTGCCTCTGTTTGAGCCGTGGACTCTGCAGCAAGACAACTGCTACTCTGAATCTCCTCTTTTGCACTAGTTGCAGGAAACCTTCAGTTTCTTCAGAGCTTATGCTTCAACTGCAGTCCATCAACTCATCTGCTGAGAGGTTTCCTCCGCCGCGCATTCTGTCAAATGCCTGTGGGCACTGCCGCTTAGGACTGTCTCTGGTCTGCGGGCTCCCTTGCTCCTCTCTGACCTGTACTGCAGCCATGGAGCTTAGAGATGGAAGTAGATCTGTGAGGATTTCAATTTCATTTTTTGAATGCAAAGGGATCTGTAACAACATATTTCAAATGTACACAATACTTTTACACAATGGCCTTAATTCTTTAAGGGTCTTGGGTTCTTGTTCTGAGGTTGACTTATTCTTTCCTTCACATGTTGAATCACTGAAATGACAAATCTTTATTGAGCACCAGCCATGTGTCAGGCATTGTGATAGATTTTGAGGATACAACAGTGAAACCAACAGATATAATCCTTGTTTGCTGAAAACTTGTAAGTTGTGGGATCTTAAGAAAATCTCTTGGTGTTTCTGGGACATGTTTTCCTCTATTAGAATGATAAATCATCAGTGTTAGAATGAATCTTTAAAATGATGATTTTTCCTTCTGATTATTGGAATGATTTGGTCTTCTAAGTAATCTAAAATTTCAAAAATGCATTAACAAGAAAACTTAAAATCACTCGTAATCCATATAAACAATGCTAATCCTTTTGTATGTTTCTTCCTAGATCTTTGCCTTGTATATGCATACAAATGCGTGTACATTTTTGTTTAAAAATGTACATTCTGATTAGAAACTGCCTTTTAAAATTTATATATATATATTTATGTCATTGAATATTATTATTATGTTTGCCAGTGGCTCTTTGGTATCTATTATATGGATATATTATAATATTTATCCTTCTTGTTTTAGGGCATTTAACTTATTTTCCCATGTTTACTATTATAAATAAATGGCAATACATGTCTCCGATTGTTTCCTTAGACTAAATTCAAAGAAGTAGGATTGTTGAATCAAACAAGTTTTTGCTTTGGATATATATTGCAAAATTTTCATCCGGGAAGCTTGTATCAATTTACATGCCTATTATCTATCTATGTACACAAGTGCTAGCTTTTTCTGCATCTTCACCAATATGGATATGTATATTTTGTAAATATTTGCCAATTTGATGGGTGAAAGAAACACATTTTTTAAATTAAACAGTTGTAAGGTAGCATTTGGATGAATTTCTCTTTGTAAGTCTTTTAACTATTAGTATCTCTAAATTCCTATTTCTATCTTTTGTCTATTTTAATGTTGTTTCTTTCTGAATAAATTTGTGAGGACACTTTTTATCTCAAAGCTAGTAAGCCATTTTCTTTTACGTGCTGCAAATATTTTTCCTACTTTGTGGGTTGTTTCTTATATATAGGTATTTCAGATTGAAAACACTTATTTTTTTGCAGCCAGTTCCATCAGTCTTCCTTTTTTTCCTTTCTTTGCTTAGAAAACTTTCCCATCACAAGGTTAAATATATTTTCCTAGTTTTCTTTCAGTCCCAAATTACTGAATCTATTTTGGGACTTTCTATTATATTCCATGTATTTGTTTATTCTGCCGTTAAAGCCATATTACATTTGTTCTGGTTTTTCATGTATAAGATCTTTAGTTTCTTTTTTTCTTGTTTTACTTTTTAGTCTAAGTAGTCTAGAAATTGTCTCTATCTTGACTTCTACATAGATCTGCCGTGTTGATTTTGCTATTAAACTGAAAGACCTTCAAAATTAAACTATGATGTTTTAAATTTCCATTCCGTATTAACTCAGACCCTAATACCTTATCTCAATCTGTTGTCTTATCTCATCTTTCAGCTTTTACCCTGTTGATATTTTCTTGAATTAAATGAGAAAAAACATGTGCCATTCAAAATTTCTACTTATTGTAGTAAATATTTTGCAAACAATTGCTTAATTTCCTTGAGAGTTTCTCAAAAGTCTTCTTTCATATTTTTTTCACAGTTTTTTTTTTTATAGATGCCACTAATCTTTGGCAGAGCAGAAGGTTATTAAGGCCAGCCATGTGTCCCTGCTATGTGTGGTTGGCCTTGGATCTTTCCATCATCTACCTAAATCCTTTTAGGATCTTCTGATCTGATCTTAGCACTAGGACTCAATTAAAGACCATTTCAGTAGCCCAGTGGCCTGGGCAGGAGGCCTGGGACCTGGCACCTCGGGATCTTCCAGCAGAGGAATTTGACTTCTTCCTTCCCTGTGTTGGTGAAGCCTTCCTTTAGGGACCAGCTTTCTCTTCCTAGAGTTTTAGTTGACCCATCATTCACTCTAGGTATAGGGAGTTTCTGTGCCCAATGTCCTTCTCCTAGCAAATAAGGAAAGATACATCCATTTGGAAAAGAGTTCCATTCATTAGAGGGAATCCCCAACACTTGCGGTTTTCTATTTGGCTTGTCTGCATTTAACCCTGCCTCCTAGTGAGGCCATGCCGCACCTTTTCCAGGGCTCATCCCTGGGGCCCTCAGTGAAGGGATGCTCCCTGGGGTTCTGCTAGGATGCCCTTTCATTTCATCCTGTGTGATGGAGTGCCTCATCTCGCATCAGCGGTTGTTTTGCAGGAATCCCAGTGTGCTAGACGTTTGGTGTTTGCTGTCCTTTCCCTATTGGCTCCTCTTCTCCCCAGAATGACCTCAAATGTGGTGGCATGTGAGAATCACTCTTTGTTCCAGGTTTTCCTGTTTTATTGAGGTCCTTGGCTTATTTTAGCTGGTTGCTAGAAGAGGTATAATTAGATCCCTCTGATGAAATAAGATGGTGGAAGACTTATCTAGGAAATCAGAAATGGATCTTTAAGCTTATTTGAGATAGCACCTCTCCCGCCAGCTTCACAACTGTGATTCCGGGATGAAATGAGATGATGATCCTGGAAGGACTTTAAAGACTGCCTGAAGCATTATGCAAATATAAGGTTGCTTTGTTACTGCCACACTTTATGATACCAGAAATCAGTAGCCCTGCTGGAAGCAAATTTGAGTTGTGAATTTTTTTGAGGCATGCGTGATAATGGAAGATGGTTATTTAGGTGAGGCAAAAAGCCATTCTATTTCTATGTGTTTCGCCTCCTTCTTTCACAGCAATACATCTGAAATAGAGGTTTGTCTTGTTCTTTATTCCCCCAAAGAGAACGCTGGCCTGAATTTCCATTTTAGACTATTTCCTTGAGTGCCAAGAGATTGTTTCAGCAAAAGAAACTAATCTTCAGATAGGTCTGTCCCCGCACAATGCCTAGGATCGGGGGCAAAGGCTTTAATTAAAATGGAAGAGTTGGTAATTTCTGGTCGATCTGGGAAGCTTAAAGTTGATGTGTTTTGAATGAAAGCAATGACTTTTGCTCAAAATGCAAATATTAATGCAAAAAAGAGCCTGGGATTGACTCTCAGTGCAATTGAAAGAGATTGTTATTTCTTTTTCATGTCTTTCCCCTTAATGTAATGGTTCTTTTTTTCCCCCTTGAAACTCTGTAATATATACATTTAACATGTGGGTATTTTTTTCTCCTTAAAGTTCTTTTCACTTGGCAGTTTTCCTGTCTTTTCAGACTCTTAAGAGCAGTGGAAATTTTGGTACTAATAAACCTTGGAAAAAGTAATAAGGATGTGTTGTTGCTTGTGTTTATTTGGATGATGTAAGAGCCAGTTTCAGATGTGTCTTTTCCTCTACCCTTCGCAGTGTAGTTGTGTGTATAGCTTAGGCCTCCCCATCCTCTAGTCTCTACTTACACACAGAAAGTGAAAGTGACACTTATGTACCCTGGCATTTGTATGTACTAAAGACAAGTTTTAAAATTGGAAGTAGCATGTATTGCTCTTGGGTTAAGAAGGCTCATCTAATACCAAGTCTTCCAATGAAACAAAAATGCATTTTGAATGTTAATAAGACATTAACAAGGGTAGATGAAAATGTGGTCAATTATAGCAGTATATGTTAATAACATTTCTGATCAGTGATGCTTTTTACTAATTACAATAATTGTGGGTAAAAAGTGTACACAAATCAAAATCAAAATGGCTTAAGCATTGCAAAATTATTATTATTATATTTATGTTATTGGCAAATTTGTTATAAAAATAAAAAATGAAAGCCAATCATACTCCGTGTATCCTAATAAATCATGTTTTTTTTCTTTTTCTTTTCTACCTGTGTTATCTACTTACGCACTTTTATGTAATTGTAATCATGGTATCTGTGCAGTTTTGAGTTTAGCATTTTTCTTTCAACATTCATTATATATGTATGTACATATATACGTATATATATAACATGCATTTAAAAACCTTTATATATATATGTGAGTGTGTGTGTGTATATATATATATATGTAAAGGTTCCCCCACCCCCAATTCTCCGTTTAACATAGGGCATGCCACGGCTGCTTTATCCAGCCTTCTGTTGTTAAATCTGCAGTTGTCTCCCTAATTTTTTGTTCCTATTTAGGTAATGCTGCAATGGACATCTTTGTTTCAATTAATTTTAACTTTCTTGTTTTAGGAAAGTTTTTGTTCATTTGTCTGTTTTTTAGAATAAATTGAAAGGAGTGAGATCACTCTGCCAAATCTCAAAGAATTTCCAGTAGGTACAGGGTAGAAAGGAGTCAGTTAGAGGAAGACACTGTAAGTGTCTCAGAGAGTCTCATCTAGAGAGAGAGGTGAGAAAGCTGGGAAGAAAGGAAAGGGTGGCTGAGGTGGACAGCTCACCTGAGGCCAGGAGTTACAGACCAGCCTGGCCAACATGGTGAAACCTCATCTCTACTAAAAATAGAAAAACTACCCAGGCATGGTGGCGCACTCCTATAATCCCAGCTACCAGGGAGACTGAGGCAGAGGAATCACTTGAACCTGGGAGGTGGAGGTTGCAGTAAGCTGAGATTGTGCCATTGCACTCCAGCCTGGGTGACAGAGTGAGCAGAACGAGACTCTGTCACAAAAAAAAAAAAAAAAAGAGAGGGAGAGAGAGAAAGAAAGGGAGGAAGAAAGGGAGGGAGGGAGGGAGAGAGGGAGGAAGAAAGGAGGGGGCTTCCTGGCAGGTCTCCATCCTCAGGTGCTACAGGCCTAGGTCGGAGGCAGGGCAAGCTGTAGAAACCCCAGGAAGGATCTGCAGGGAACCTCTTTCCCTTTATCAACCAACGTAATTTGGAAGCAGCTTTGGATTTGAGTCAGGCTAATTGGGAATGTGACTCCACACTCCTCCCCCTGAGAAGTCTGCAGATTTTCACTTCCTGCTGGAAGTTGTGGGCAGGGAAGGCATTGGATCTGGTCCAGGCACCGTGGGGAAAGCAAAGAGAGGGAAAAACGGTGCCCAGGCAAAAGGAATGCTGCTAAATGATGAACGAGGATGCCTTCACCATCGTTCCAGAATCAGGTGGTATTTGCCAAAGCTCTGATTTCCCTCACCGTAAACCATAGGCAAGGGTGCTGCTTGCGGTGTAGCCATTCCTTCTCCCGCCAAAACTGGAGGTGGGGGGGGGCCCGAGGGAGGAAAACAGGCCTGTACTTATCAAAATCACCAATAAGCTTCAAATCCCAACATCTCACATCACTAGCAGCTTCATATCAGAGCTTGGCATTTATTTTCCTAATGGTTCAACTAGTTTGCCTAACTGTAATTAAACAACTCAGTGAACTCTGCCTGTACTAGAAGGTCTTTTTAAAAGAAATGGAATACTTCAGATTAAGAGGGGGGGAAAAAGAAAAAAGACAAAACAGCCACAAACCAGGCCGCGTGATGAGATTTCCAGTTTTGCCATAATTTCATTCTCTGGAAATCCAGAGCTTTAGGAGATGGATAATGCAGGGAATGTGAAAAGAAGCTCTTCTATGGTAACAAATGCAAAATTGAAAATCCACTTTAGCCACATTTGAGCTCACATTGTTCCCACTTGTTTTTCCACCCATTATCATCTGTGTGCTTTTTCACCAGCTCAGGCTCTGTCCACAGTCAGCATCTTACAGTTTAAATGTTCCTTTTTATTCTTTTGACTGCAGTAGTAGTCCCAATATAACGATGACTCCTTCCTTACCTCTAAAATAACCTCAGCAAAATGGCAAAAAATATGTACAGATGTTAGTAAGCTGCAAATTTATTTGCAAAGAGAAAAATATAAGCCTGCACGGTCATTTTCAAAAACATGTAGAAGCCGCATAATAATGTTGACTCATCTGACATACATCTACATGTCTGTATCTCTTAAGAAATCTTCTAGACAAAAAAAAAGAGAAAAAACCTCCAGATGACCTTTGATTAAAACCTACTATCTAACCTAGAAATGGTGCTGTAAGTGTTGACAATATATTTCCAAGTCACATTTCAGTACTTTTACACATCTGTAAAAATTTTTCATGTTTCATTGTCACTTTTAAACCCATTTAAAGGCCTTAAAAGTGTTCAGGAATTGTCTAAAAGCATGGTCTTCTTGCTCCAGGCAGAATACAGGAATTAAGAAAGTGATGAATGAAGAAAATGGACAGGGAGGATTCACAATTTATCCTGTAAACAAGATGCAACCTGCTGTGTGTTGTCTAAACATCACTTTGCCTTCATGGCTGATTCACAAAAGTAAACCAACATCCAGGAGATGGGCTAGGATGCAACTGTAAATAAAGTCATAGTGGAACAAAAGCCTGGAAAAGAAGGAAGTAACCTCTGAGTAAAGGAAAAGGAAGGGGTTTTGGAATTAGGGAACAATAGATTCGAGAGGTGATGCAGTCAACAGCGAGAAATGTTTAATATTATGCAGATTGCAATTTTTCATAAGCAAAGTCTCATTTGATTCTTATGACACTCTAGCAAATATTGTGGTATTCATTTTGTACATGGAGAAAATGAGACTCATTTTGATATAAACACATTCCAATAAGAGACTGGCCTAATATCACACAGCTAGGAAGTGGTAGAGCTGGAACCCAGATTCTGAATGTCTGATGACTCTTCGTGTTCTTTTCACACTTCCATTCTGCCTCAGGTAGAAACATGAAATTAGAACTGCTGTATTCTTTAAACGTGATGGGAATCCGGGATGAAACTCTCAGTTGAGCAAAGTAGAGGAAATAGGGAACAAAGAAAGCATCAGTTTCTCCATGCTGGGCACGGACCAGTCAGTATAGCCAGAAATCAACAATCCTGCTAATTCCAAAGAACACGGGTCTCTATTTGCTCAACTGCATCATCTGCTGGCAGGTAACTTAGGCTATGGTCAGTCCGCAGACTGACATACAATTGTCTTTAGTTTGCTTATGATATCTGACCTTAGAGAATCCCATCCCTTTTGATAGCTTATTAATGAAGGCTGTGTGTGGGAGAGCCGTGAGAAAAGGCTTCTATTGGGGGTGAGGTGTACCAGGCTCCCAGGGAGGCATTGTCCCCAGACCCTGAGGGTAGGGCAGCAGTAGTGAGAGAGATGAGATCGCTGTGCCTCTTCTCATCACAGTTGATCCTTATGTTATTTCCTTTGCTTATTTGTTTTTATTTTTGAGGAAAATTAAATATAGTATATTATCCACCCTTGGCTAAATGATTTCAATGCCTCACCTTCTTCATTACTGTGTTTTCTCATCTTGAAATTACATTGGCTTTAGAACTTGGGGCAAGCCACTTAACCTATCTGAAACTACATCCTACATCCCTCACAGGAGTATGCAGAAGTGTCTTCTACTGAAAATACATTTCCTTTTGCATTTGCGGGCACTGGCTAGGTTTCAAAGGATTTGAAATGGCTTCTCTTTTACAGTATCTGCTTCTGCTTTTCCTTCTCAGAGTCGAAAACATGCAAGCAAAGTCCGACTGTATTACATGCTTCACCCCAGGGATGGAGGGTGTCCTGCCAAGAGGCTCCGGTCAGAAAATGTGAGTATCTGATGCCATGTGATATCCTCAGATGATTTGTTCTGTGTACTGAGAACTTTGCAGGTGTAGGAATTGTCGTCTAGTCCAGATTCGTAGAAAAGCTGAGTGAGTAGAAATAGTTCTCATTAAATATTACAGATATTATAATATATAGAGAGTTTTTTTTTTTCCTGCCAGAATGTGCCCATATTAGTGTTGGAGAAGTTTCTGATGACATGGCACTGGGTCCATAAACAGGGAGAATACACAGAGGTTGCGGGGCAGAGAGCAAGGCTGGGTGAGGGAGGCAGGACCACAACACGATGAAGTATTAAGAAGACAGACCTCAGGGGCAAATCTGTCAGAAATATTAGATACTTCACTTTTTACATACTTCATTTTTCCTCTGGTGTGTAAAACAGAATGCCTTGTTTGTTAATTTATAATGAAGAGTGTGCATATCTTGCAAATAAAAATACCCAGGCTTCTTGATCCCTCTCTCTGAAGGAACATTTGCTTGGGAAGACAAATGACAATTATAAAGTCGCTTTGAGGGTGTCAAGTCAGAGCAAAGGGCTTATTTCAGCCAGGCCAAGGCAAAGGCTGATGAAATAAACATTCCTTCCTCCCAGCAGGGGTTACTTTTCCTAATGAGTAGAATATTCGTATCCAACAGCTGCAGAGCCTCCTCCTGATAAACACTGCGGATTAAACACAGAAATTCCTCGCCCTTTGAGTTAAGAGGAGGCTGCAGGCGTAGAATTTATACCCCACACCATCCGTGGGCTTGTGATCTTGTTTTCTTTCTGCTGCCATGTAGATGATGCTTTTCTTTTCTCATTAAAAATTAATATATGATCGTTGAAGAAACTTTACAAAATCTTCACTTGTGTATTTTTCACAGGGGAAAAAAAGAGGGAGCAAGAGAACTGCCTGTGAGCAAAGGTTGTGAGCATCAGGGCTGGTGTTTTTAACAAATTCTAAGCATGCCTCTTGGTGTCACAAAATGAGCTGTTCATACACAGACTAATCTGGAACACTGTGGATCTGTCTTTACTGCCTTGATGAAGCAGCCTTTAGAGCTTATTGGAAGCAAAAGATGTCATGAAAACTTTGCAAGCTGCTAAGAGCCGGAACTGAGTCTAGTTTTTTTAGCCCTTAGCTGTAGGACCGTGGGCAAATAAATGATCTCTTGGAGCCCCGGTTTTCTCAATCAGGCAGGCCATAATCATTATATTTTACTTTCCTCACTGGACTATGGTGAACATTAAATGAAATGGTAGATAGGAGGTGTACTGTGACTTGCCAAGCATCATCTGCAAGCACTGAGGAAACAGATAAACGAGACGCAGTGTTGCCTTAAAGAAATTCATAATGTAGTATCGGAGATTGACATTGTATAAAGAGTAGCTGTAATATCACAGCGTACGTGTTTATTAACATCTTGCACAAAGAACCATGAAGATAAAAGGCAAGTGGATCATGCCAAGGGGCTCTGGTCAGGGAAGGTGTTCCTGAAGAGCTGGCATTTGAGCTGGAGCTTGGGGGCATGAATGGATTTTACCAGATGGAGGCCGCAGGAGTGAGGGAGGAGGATACCAATGTCCTAGGCACATTCCTCTCGGAAAATCTTAAGCCACAGGACAGTTGGCCTACACCAGCGTTTACGTAACCTCGGAACCCTATGGCTACTGGAATTGTGCTTCCCATTGGGAGAGTGTCTATTAGCAGAAAGAATAGAATTCTTTTTTCACTTCTTGAAATTACCCAGCAATCAGATCTGACTCCCTTCATTTAATAGCCATTTAGTGTCTTATGCTAATGGTCAGAGACAATGGGGTTCGTGGCCACTTGACAATTAGCTATTTGTACACCGGTTAATTTTCTGTCTGCTCACGTTGTAATAATGAATGTTGCACTTACATCTGAGCTCCTAGGGAAGGTTTACAGTGGCAAACAGAGATGACTGGACTCAAGCTAATGTTGTATTTGTAGAGACTCAAGATGGTCCTTGCCACTCTAGTCAGGTGCACAATCCCCTTTACTCAAGCTCTGGTGCTGCCAGTAACAGCAAGGACATTTACAGTGGGGAAGGTGTTTGGATTTCAGAGCAAGAAGCATCTGTTTGCATTCTTTATCAAAGGTCCCATGGAAAACTTTTTTCTCTGCTGTTTCCTGGGTTTTGAAAACCTTGATCTACCAATGATTTATTTATCAAATCATTTTTCTATAATTTATTGAGCATAATATAAAAGCAAACCAGTAAACAGAAAAAGCAATAAAATCATCACTTTTTGAAAGTGATAGTTGATGCGTTTGTTACACTGTGTGTACATTTATAGGTGAATATATGACTTCCACTCTGCATTTTGATCTATTGGACACAGCATGGAAGTCACCCCCAGTGCTTCTCAGGGGCTTTAAGAGTGTATGTTGGTAATTACATGAATCAACTTTCTTTTGTACAGGCTCATACCTAAGAATTGAGAGATTGAATATACAAAGATGTTGTCTGGAGAATGAGAAATGGTGTCTTAATTTTGGGCATTGAAGCCATTGCTGGGTCTGGGGCCAGGGACCACTGCTGTTCTGGGTGAGTGGGTGCAATAGCTCACATCTGTAAACCCGGAACTTTGGGAGGCTGGCAAGAGGAACACTTGAGGCCAGGAGTTCAAGCCCAGCGTAGGCAACATAGTGAGACCCAGTGTCTACAATTTATTTTTTTTTAATTAGCCAGGTGTGGTGGTGCATATCTACAGCCCTGCTCCTCAGGAGGCTGAGGCTGGAGAATTGCTTGATTCTAGGAGTCAGAGGCTGCGGTAAGCTATGAATGTGCCATTGCACTCCAGTCTGGGCAACAGAGTGAGACACTGTCTCATAATAATAATAATAATATCTAATGTATAGATTTATCATAAGGCCCAACTGACATAAGTCATATTTGTTTAGTATTTTGTTTTCAAAGCACTTTCTGCATGCATTATTATTACTGATACTCTCTCCACTAGCACCCTGTATTCTCAGAAGGATTTAACACTTTTTGATGGGGTTTTTTGTTTTTTTTCTTGTAAATTTGTTTGAGTTCTTTGTAGGTTCTGGATATTAGCCCTTTGTCAGATGGGTAGTTTGCAAAAGTTTTCTCCCATTCTGTAGGTTGCCTGTTCACTCTGATGGTAGTTTCTTTTTATTGCGGCACTATTCATAGTAGCAAAGACTTGACTTGGAATCAACCCAAATGTCCATCAATGACAGACTGGATTAAGAAAATGTGGCACATACACACCATGGAATACTATGCAGCCATAAAAAAGGATGAGTTCATGTCCTTTGTAGGGACATGGATGCAGCTGGAAGCCATCATTCTCAACAAACTGTCGCAAGAACAGAAAATCAAACACTGCATGTTCTCACTCATAGGTGGGAATTGAACAATGAGAACACTTGGACACAGGAAGGGGAGCATCACACACTGGGTCCTATTGTGGGGAGGGGGTAGGGGGGAGGGATAGCATTAGGAGATATACCTAATGTAAATGACAAGTTAATGGGTGCAGCACACCAACATGGCACAGGTATACATATGTAACAAACTTGCACGTTGTGCACATGTACCCTAGAACATAAAGTATAATAAAAAAAGAAAAAAAAAAGAAGGCTATAACACTTTATTCTGCTTGCCTCTCAGTTCCTACTCAGCTTCTCTGCTCCCAGGGGCTGTGACAGGTTTGCATCCCAGCGTTAACTGATTGAAAAGAACATTCACATCTGCCCTGAATACCACCAGTGCTGGCTTCTGTAAACACAGAAAACTTGTTCCTGATTTCCCACACCCTGACCACATATGACCCCTGCTCCCACCCCATTCATAGGAACTCAAAATTTACTTACAAATGCAGCAAAGAGCCTATTATTACTTCTAAGGTCTATTGTTGCAATTTCTACTTCAGCCCATTTGGCTTTTGCTGTTGTTGTTGTTTTAAACACCCAAATTCATTTCTATCTTCTGTTTTGACATTGTCAGCTGTTTAAATGTTCTCTTCCCGTGCTTTTCACTTTAGAATCCTTACTTGGATCTTACATTTCTTTTCCCCTGGAAGACATTTTTCCCTTGGGGCCACACAGTAAAATTAAATGAGAAATAAATTGTTATAGTCAATTGCCTTAGAGAAATTTTCAGTAATCCCTCGAGCGTTAGAGACAGAAAGGACTTCCGTGTTCACGCAGTCTATTGAGACTCTCAGTTTTTCACCCTTTTATTATCTTCTCACCCATGGGTCAGATGCTTTGGGAAAAAATGATCTGTTTGGGAAATAGCACTTTTAAGTAAAAAAGGTGATTTAGTTTTACCTAGGTTTTTTTTTTTTTTTTGATACTTTGATTTTTGCAAAATGTAAGTAACGCTGACCAAAATCGCAAGTCAGTATTAAGTAAACAGTATTTTTATGTGGAGTTAAGATAATTCCCTCTAAACATAGAGAAACTTGGCATTTGGTTAGTGTCATCAGGGTTATTACTCTTAATATACGTGCTTTCCTTTAGATCTGAAATATTCTGTAGCTTGAGAAGCTGAGTGTCACTTTCACAAGTCCCTAAATATCCTAGAGTCTAGCTTGGGAGGAATCAATCTAATCTAAACCCTTCTTATTACAAAGGTGAAAATAAAGGAGTACCATGACTTGCCCAAAGTGGTCAGACCCGAGATTAAAATCCTGCTTCCCTAAATGCTATTCCTAGTCTTTCCCCACATATCTTGAAGTGGTATCTTATTTTTCGGCATTGTAACCATTACTGGGTCTGGAGCCAGGGAGCATTGCTGTTCTGGGCAGGGTAAAAATAGTGGCTGGCTTTTATCAGGCACTTTCCACACATGTTCTAAATGCTTTACATATATGAGTGATCTTTCATCTTCATAAACCCTGGAGAAGGCAGGAGTTGTCACTGTCCCTATTTAGCAGAGAAGCCAACAGAGAGATTAAGTAATTGACTGTCATCACCCAGCTGGTACTTGACAGAGACATGGCTGGAAAAGTAGAAAACAAAAGGAGATTTACTCAGATACTGTAACCCGGCTCCACAATGTCCCATGTCCCATCGTAAGAAGGTAATGAGCATCTGCAAAACGCTGGGGGACATGGAGACCTTCCCCAGCACAGATCAGGATCTAGTGGGGGAGTCAGATGTGTAGACCATGTATCTCGAGGCAGTGTGATAAGTGCTACCATAAGCATATGCCTGGGCATGGTGAATGGTTCCTGGCCTCTCCTGATGGGATGGGGCTGGATAAGGTTTCCTGGAGAAAGTGACACTGAACCACTTCTTAAAGGATAGATTTGGGTGAGCTAAATAAAAAAGAGTGGGATAGGGCCCTTTGGAGGGTGCAGTCAGCATCGGTAATGTCTTCAGGGAAACAGATTCAGAGGTATTTCTTGAGTATGAAGTTCTAGCACTGTTGGCTACCTAGGGCTGTTGTAACAAATTGCCACAAACTGGGTGACTTCAACAAAGAGCTTTTATTCTCCGGTGGTTCTAGTGGCTATAAGTGTGAAATTGAGGCATGGGCAGGGCCTTCTTCTGGAGAGTCTGACTGAGAATCTCTTCCTTGCCTCTCTCATAGATGCCGGCAGTTGCTGAATTTGTAATGGTACCACACAAACCTCTGCCTCTGTCTATCTTTTCATTTTTGTTTTTTATTTTTAGAGATGGGATCTTGCTCTGTTACCCTGGCTGGAATGCAGTGGCACAATTATAGCTCACTGCAGCCTCGAACTCCCAGGCTCAAAGGATCCTCCAGCCGTAGTCTCCCAAGTAGATGGGATTGCAGACGTGCACCACCACACCTGGCTAATTAAAAAAAAAAAAATTGTAGAGATGGGATCTTGCTGTTTCCCAGGTTGGTCTTGAATTCCTGGCTTTGAGCGATCCTCCCACTTCAGCTTCTCAAAGTGTTGGGATTATAGGCATGAACCACTACACCTGGCCTTCTTCTCTGTGTGTATCTCTGTATGTTCTCTCTTGTTCTCATAAGGGCACTAATAATTGGATTTATGGCCCAGTATAATCCAGTATGACATTTCTTAACTACTTACATGTGTAAGACCCTATTTCCAAATAACATTGCGTGTCCTAGGTTGATGCGAATTTGGAGGGGGACATTATTCACTCAGTACTATGGCAGAGGTGGGAGTCGAGGTTGGGATGGTGGGGCATTGTGTGTAACATTGACATTTACTTTGTCAGATGTCCTCCTGTCTTCTCAAATGGTCTGCTGCTGACTTCGTGGTCAGTTCTCAAAGAGAAATGCATTTACCAATAAGTGCTGCGTGTTTTGGCTTCCAGCTTACATAGTACCCAGCATTGAGAGTTAGAGTGGAGATTCTATCCCCGTTCTGCTATGCATGAGTTTCACAACTTTGCTTTAGACTTTCTAAAACTCAATTACCATGGTAATAATCAAGGAATAGATTTGCTGTCCTGTCTGGCTCTCAGAATTGTTAAGGGACTCAAGATAAAATCATGTTTGTGAAGGTGCATGGTAAATTGTAAAGTGTGTGTCAAGTGTTCTGTTGTGGAATTTTTTCTTCTTTCTTGTGGATTATCTCCTGATCTACAGGCCCCTTCATAATCAATTAATCAATCAGCCAATTTCTACTGAGCTTCTACTATGTACAGAGTACAGAGCCACATACTGTCAAGGACACAGAAAAAGGTTGAAATGTGGAGTTCATCAGGTAGTTGGAGAGAAAAGTCATAGAGAAAGCAATTTAAAAACAATCAAGGGCTGATTTGTGTGGCCCTGCCTCTAATGAAGTTGATGATCAGAGAGGTGTTTTTTTGGTGGGAGCTGGAGTGCTTAACAATGGCTTCCCCAAGGCAGATGCTTTAGAAGGCTCTGGAAGATTTATACGGTGATGGGGCGCCTGTTCTTGGCGGAGCTGCCTGCTGTGCAAAGCCTTAGAAGTAACAATGAGGAAGGCCTGTGGGAGAACTGGTTAGGCAGAGACTTGCAGGTCCCCTTCAAACTGACTTTCATTCAATATTTACTTAGAAAGACCCTTTGAAAAATTAGCAATGCATATAGTTGTTTTATATGCAAAATAAGGAATCAAGTCCATAACCCAGTTATAACATTAAAACTTGTTTGGAATTGGATCTCTTGTGGATAGCTATAGTTATGCACATTTGGCCAAGATAGAGATTATGTTCGTGGATATAATTATGAAGTACTATGTGACATATGTTTAAAATTTCCCTTTATTGCCTTTTGTTATAGCAAATTATCCCCCCACTGCCCCGCCGCCCCGGCCCGCCCTCACCTTTCTTTCTTCCTTCTTTTCTCTTCTTCAACCTCCTTTTGTTAATTTCCGAACCAGCAATTTCTTGGGAGGACAATTAAAGGTTTGTAATGTAGGTAACACAAATCCCTCATTTTTAGGAAAACACTGCATTATCGGGTTCAGGATTGTAGCTGACTGTAACTGTCAATTCCATGTTGGCCAAGCCCCGGGTTGCTGATGAAATCTGCAGTAGCCCTATGCAACTTGCGTGTGCATGGTACAAAAGCACAGGAGAGACAGAAAGAGAGAGAGAGAGTGAGAGAGAGAGAGAGACCGTGACAGAGAAAGAGACCGTGACAGAGAGAGAGAGAGAGAGACCGTGAGAGAGAGACAGAGAGAGAGAAAGAGAGAGAGAGAGAAAGAGATCTTTGTGGTCAGAATATTCCCTCGACCATGAACCAAGTCAGCTTTGCCAGAAGCAAGAACCATTCAGTTAGTCAGTGGAAACTTGGCTTAACAGGCATTTTTTTTCTTTTTCTGGCTTCTTTCAGTGCAGATTTTGTACCGCTTTTAGTTAGGTGACCTAAGATGCTGCTTAGCTCTCCTACCCTCTAATCTGGTTCTGGTGAGGGTGCTACCAAGCAGGGCTGGAGCCTGGGGTATGTTTGGGGAGGGATGGAGACTGGGTTGGCCAGTAGGAGGGGCTGGGTGCCTGAGGGCAGATGGAAGATTTGCAGAAGCAAGTGTATGCCAACCTACAGATGTTTCCAAAGGGTCAAATAAAAGAAAAGAATCAGGACTTAGGTAAGGACTGATAGTATATGGAAGTCTGTTGCAATAGGGGAATGTCCCAACTACTTGGAGAAGTAGAGCACAGCTAGAAGGAGCTGGGTGTTGGAGAGTCACGTGAGTAGGTGCTGTGAGTGAGCAACTAAACAGGAGTGTTTCTCTGCATATGTAGTCAGTCGATTATAGGGAAAGGCTGTTGGCAGTAGTGGTGTCTTGTCTGCGTTCCTGTATACGCTCTTAGTGCTCACACAAGCATTAGAGTGGGACAAAGTTCAGGGACCGTCGGAAAGCAGAGAAGACTGACCAAAGTTTGGTCAGGCTGCATTAGTGGGCATTTTGTCCAGATTTGTTAGTGGGGACAAATAGTTCAGTTAATTATTTATAAGCTGAAGAATGGGAACTGGGAGAGTTTGTGTCTGTCCTTGTCAATAGGTAAATAAGATGATCATCCACACGTTTTATCTAAGTCTTTTGGGGAAAAGTTGGTCTTTGCAATAAGCCCTTTCCTGGAACAGAAAAGGATGGGAGATTGAAAAGAAACTATTCCTGTTTTCCAGGAGCAGGAGTTCATATTTTTCCAGGACCTCAGCTAAAGTTCAACATTGTCATGTGGGTGGAGCACGACCAAGACAGTCAACCCTTGTCTTAGTTGGCCTGTGCTGCTATAACAAAAAACCCATAGCCTAGGTGGCTTAAGCATTAAAAAGGTAATTCTCACAGTTCTGGGGAGTCCGAGATCAAGTTGTCAGCCGATTCAGTTTCTGGCGAGGGTTCTCATCCTGCTTTGCAGATGAACATCTTAATGCAGTTCATGTGGCATATGGGATAGCAACAGAGATCACCTCTCTGTGTCTCTTTTTACAAGAGTGCTAATCCCATTCACAAGGGCTCCACTCCAATGACCTAGTCATATCTCAAAGGTAATACTATCTTATGACCTTTACATACCATCGTACTGGGGATTGGGTCTTCAATATATGAATTTAGTAACCATAGATTCTAGACTGACTTTTCTCCTAAATCTGGAATGCAGTGGCCCAATCTCAGCTCACTGCAACCTCCACCTCCCGGGTTCAAGTGATTCTCCTGCCTCAGCCTCCTGAGTAGCTGAGATTACAGGCACGCACTGCCATGCCAAGCTAATTTTTGTAATTTTAGTAGAGTCGGGGTTTCACGACGTTGGTCAGGCTGGTCTCGAACTCCTGACCTCATGATCCGCCCACTCCGGCCTCCCAAAGGGCTGGGATTATAGGCGTGATCCACTGCCCCTGGCCTAGACTGACTTTTCTCAGATACCATTCCAAAGGTCTGATGTAATACAATTATGATTGCAATAGCGTTATGCATGTTTCTTTTCTCCAGTAGGTGTTTAGAAAGCATTACTTATTCTCTGTTTCATTTTCTTTGAATGTCTAGCATCCTTTGCATTGTTCTGTCTTTAACCAGTGGAGACAGTTCTCTCAGCAAGTCTGTGTCTCTGCTTTGCTGTGCACTTATGCTAGGGAGCACTGTCACCATCCAACTCTCAAGGGTCAAAATCTTATTTATTCCCAAGCTCCATTTTTCTTTGCTTCCTTCTAGAGACCACCGGGTATTCAGATTTTCTTGTTCTTTCTATTTAGTATTTTTTCACAATAAGTATTTTTTTTCGGATATTCACAAAAATGGAAAAGACCAGACATAATTTTAAATTAGACATTGCCACTTACAGAAAATCTATATTCAGGGAAGAAATGGTTGGGGGCCCTTAGTAACTAAAATCTGGTGATGACCACACCATAGTTCTTTAATACATCAACACAGGAATTGTAGCTCTGTTTATATTTTGAAAGGGATGGTGATAACATACATTTGAAAGGAGTCATGGTGACTAATGGAAAAACATTACAGATTGTCATTTCACTGAGTCTACCAGCTTTCTCTTACGACTGATGTGGAGTGGTGACTGTGGAGGGACTGGCTTCATGACAAGAAGAGAAAGGGAATACAATGAAGTCTTCCTCCCATTTCTGTCCTTCAGTTGTTCAGAGGAGTGTTAGGGTTCTCTAGAGGGATGGAACTAATAGGATAGATGTATATAGAAACAGGAGCTTATTAAGGAATATTGACTCACGATCACAAGGTGAGATCGAACAATAGACCACCTGCAAGCTGAGGGACAAAGAAGTCAGTCCGAGTTCTGAGACCTCAAAAGTAGAGAAACCGAGAGTGCAGCCTTCAGTCTGTAGTCAAAGGTCCAGCAGTCCCAAAGCTGAAGAACTTGGAGTCTGATGTTCTAGGGCAGGAAGGATCGAGCATGGGAGAAAGATGTAGGCTGGGAGACTCAGCCAGTCTGGTCTTCTCACTTTCTTCTGTCTGCTTTTATTCTGGCCACACTGGCAGCGGGTTAGATGGTACCCACTGGGTCTGCCTCTCCCAGTTCACTGACTCAAATGTTAACCTCCTTTGGCAACACCCTCACAGACACACCCAGGAACAATACTTTGCATCCTTTAATCTGATCAAGTTGACACCCAATATTAACCATCGCAAGAGGTAATTCATTGCCTTTCCAAGGATATTTGATGGATACGTAAATAAATATATTATTTTCCTATATTTTACATAAAGTATGGTACAGTATATGTACCATTTTACCTTTTCTTTTTTTCTTTTCTTTTTTTTTCTTTTGAGATGGAGTCTTGCTTTGTTGCCCAGGCTGGAGTGCAGTAGTGCAATCTTGGATCACTGCAACCTCCGCCCCCCTGGTTCAAGCGATTCTACTGCCTCAGCCTCCTGAGTAGCCGGGACTACCAGCACCCGCCATCATGGCTGGCTAATTTTTTGTATTTTTACACATCATGGAGGTCATTTGGCATGAGGAAAAAAGTGTTGTGTGCATGTGTGTGTCTATGTATGTACGGTGGATGCTCATTATTTATGGATTCCATATGTGCAGATTCGCCTACTCATTGAACTTTATTTGTAACCTCCTGTCAGTACTGGCACACGTTTGTAGTCATTCACAGCCATGGGCAGAGTAGTGAAAAGTTTGAGTCTCCCAAAGTGCATGTTTCCAGCTGAGGTCAAACCAGGTAAGTCTCTGCCTTCCTGCTTCAGCTTCCATACTGTGAACAAGTGTCCTCCTCACAGTCTGTTTAGAGCCATACTTGTTACCTTTTTGTGCTTTTTGTTGTCAATTTCACTGTTTAAAATGGCCTCCAAATACAATGCTGAAGTGCTGCACTGCGTTCTGAAACACAAGAGGGCTGTGAGGCGCTTCAGGGAGAAAAGACGCATTAAATAAACTTCCTTCAGGCAGAGTGACAGTGCTGCTGGCCGTGAGCTCAGTGTTAACAATCAGCAATGTATATTAAATAATGTGTCTCTTAATAGAAACGTACATAAAATGAGGTTACATATTGATCAGTTGAAAATGTTGTAAACAGAGGCTCACAGGAAGCTAATCTTGTATTTTCTTTAGGAGCAATGGTTCAGTATTTGCTAATTCAGTGTTCATAGCAACTTTATAGAACAGAACTACCACAAATAATAAGAATCGGGTACACACACACACACACACACACACATATAAACATAAACCCTAACAGATGCTGAGTATTTCATTGTATGGGTATCCCATAATTTATGTAGTCTCCTACTTATGGACGTTTGGATTTTTCCTACACTTACTATTACAAAGAATGCCATGATGAATAAATGTGTGTATCTCTTTTTCAGGTATACAAGTATACATATATAACAATGTTTCCTAGATGTGAAATTGCTGGGTGAAAACATGTGTGCATTTGTAATTTTGATAGGTATTGCTCTGTTTCTCCATGGAGGCTGTATTCATCTACACTGTCTGGGGCTGCCAGCACCCACTGTCTCCTGGAGCACCTTTCTCCACAAACCTGGTGGAAGAATGGAACACAGACTTTGGACTTTTCTTTGTGTTTTTTAAGACAAATACACAGAACTTGATGTTTGAGAGTCTGCTCTGTATGCCAGAGGCATGAGAGTAACTTTAAGCATCCAGATACTTTTTATCTTTCCCTACTCAAAGTACCCCTGGTGAGAGGAGAGTGAAGCAATAATGTTTAAGGTCCCAAGGAGAGGATCGATGTGTATGTGTATGGGTTCCCTTCATTTGAGTCTCTTCAGGGTAATTTGCAACTTCTATAGTCCAGTTACGGACAGGCCTGCTGTTCCCACCTGGAAGACCTGAAGAGCAATTAGAAAATCAATAGATGTGATTTAGTATTTACTCATGTGCCTCACTGGCTCAAGTCAGGAGTCAGAAAATAACCACTGGCCAAATTCAGCCACTGCCTGTTTTTGTGTGGTCTGTAAGCCAGGAATAATTTAAAAATTTTTTAATGTTTGAAAAAAATCAAAAGAAGAAGGGTATATCATGACACATAAAAATTACATGAAATTCAGGCTGGGCGCAGTGTTTCACACCTGTAATTCCAGCACTTTGGGAGGCCATGGCGGGCAGATCACTTGAGTCCAGGTGTTCGAGACCGGCCTGGACAACATGGAGAAACCCTGTCTCTACAAAAAAATTCAAAAATTAGGCGGGCATGGTGGTGCATGCCTGTAGTCCCAGCTTCCTGGGAGGCTGAGGTGGGAGGATCACTTGAACCCAGGAGGCGGAGGTTGCAGTGAACCAAGATGGTGCCATTGCACTCTAGCCTGGGTGACAGAGTGGGACCTTGTCTCAAAAAAAAATCACAAGAAATTCAAATATTAATATTCATAACTAGAAAGTCTTATTGGAACACAGCCACACTCATCCCTTTATGTATTATCCACAGCTGCTTTCATGCCACAAGGGGAGAATTGAGTAGTTGCAACAGAGATGATATATCCCAGAAGGCCTAAGATATTTACTGTGGCCCTTTACAGAAGATGTTTGCTGCCTGTTGAAACTCTAAAGGTGCCTTTTCTTCTGTCCCTTATCAGACTTTCAGTTCGTGGCTGTTAGGTTGAAGGTTCCGCCTAAGAGAGAAGCACCATTTCAAACCCCCGAGTTGCCATTTGCATTGTGGCTATTTGGCTTTGTTTCTTTTCATACAGAAAGTTGGAAATTTGTGAACCTATGATGTGGAAACAATGAGGACAGCTTGTTTCTGTTTCTTTCTTTTTTTCTTTTCTCTCTCTTTCCTTCTTTACTTTTCTTTCTTTTCCTCCTTTCAAGATAGGGTCACTCTCTATTGCCCAGGCTGGATGGAGTACAGTAGCATAATCATAGCTCATGATCTCAAGTGATTCCTCCCACCTGAGTCTCCAAAATAGCCAGACCACAGGCATGTATCATCCAGCTAATTTTAAAATTTTTAAAAAAATTTTAGCTGAGACAAGGTCTCACTATGTTGCCCAGGCTGGTCTTGAACCTCTGACCTCAAACGATTCTCCTTGGCTTGGTCTCTGAAAGTGCTGGGATTACAGGCAGCAGTCAGCCCACCTGGTCATTTTATGCCATCTGTCCTCTGAGCCAAATTATGGTAACTCAAATTCCTGAGTTTTCTAGGACAGCCCAGATTTAATATGTTCTTTCTTGTCAATACAAATCACCTCACCAAACTATACCCCCAGGTGGAATAAAAATTGTTTGTTATGCAGGTACAAATACACAAATAATAATTTAGATGAAAAAAATAGTAGAACTCATCACTGATGGAAACATATGGCATATTGCTTCAGATACACATGATTTTCTCGGCCTGAGACCAATTCTCTAGCTTGGGACTCTGCTTCTGAAACTCATTTATACTGAGATATATATCATAGTTATTACTTCTGCCTGGAATCTGATACAGAGGAGAGGAAAGAAGGATTCCTTGAAAAGACAGCTGTGGAAATAATTGTTTTCCCTGGTGGAGATAGTGCCATGGGTCTTTGATCATTGGAAAGCCTGGTAGCCCCCTCCTGTACTCTAACTCCACTGTTTTGTTGTTAACATATCATTGCATATACTCCCTTGTACTCTCTTGCTTGTTTGCACGCTACTTGTTAAGCCTTTTTTTTTTTTTTTTTTTTTTTTTTTTTTGATGGAGTCTTGCTCTGTTGCCAGGCTGGAGAGCAGTGGCGTGATCTCGGCTCACTGCAACTTCTGCCTCCTGGGTTCAAGCAATTCTCCTTCCTCAGCCTCTCGAGTAGCTGAGACTACAGGCGTGCGCCACCATGTCCAGCTAATTTTTGTATTTGTAGTAGAGACAGAGTTTCACCATGTTGGCCAGGATGGTCTCTATCTCTTCACCTCGTGATCTGCCCACCTCAGTCTCCCGAAACACTGGGATTATAGGCATGAGCCACCGTGCCCAGCCTAAACCTTCTAATGTGTCACACCCTATGCTAAACACTTGATAGAAATTTCATTTGAACTTTATAAATATGAGTAAGAATCTTCATCACCTCTGTTGAAAAACATGTGGAGGGAGCTTAAGTCAAGAATCTTATCCAAAGTTGCACACCTTTGTAGACAATACAGCCAAGATTCAAACTCAATACTGTTTGGCTCTAGAACCTGAGGTCTGTATTATCATGTGATCTTCAGTCATTGATTTTTTCATTTAGAAAATATTAATTACTTGCCTACCAAGAGTCAGGCAGTGTGCTGATTGCTGGGAATTTCATGGTGAATGAAACAGATGCAGTTTCTGTTTACAGAACTTACAAGGATAGTGGTGGGGGGGAATGGATGTTAATTTTTAAAAATCATACAAATATTTAAATAAAGAAATGTAATGGAAAAGCTTAGAATAAAGAAATCCACAAAGTCTTTGGAATCAGGCAAGGGCTTTCCTGAATACGTGATGCTTGAGCTGTGTCTGGAAGTTGATTACTGATTAAGCAGAGAGGTGTATGTTTGGCGGTGATAGTGGGAAAGGGTGTGGTGTGATAATTCCAGGTAGAATAAATAGCATGTGCAAAGGCCCTAAGGTCTGAGACGACATGGTCTTTGGAAGGAGTAAGAAGCAAGTCATAAAAAAGAATGAGTTCATGTCCTTTACAGGGACATGGATGAAGCTGGAAACCATCATTCTCAGCAAACTAACACAGGAACAGAAAAACAAACACTGCATGTTCTTACTCATAATTGGGAGTTGAACAATGAGAACACATGGACAGAGTGGGGAGAACATCACACACTGGGGCCTGTTGGGGGGTGGGGGCAAGGGGAGGGAGAGCATTAGGACAAATACCTAATGCATGTGGGGCTTAAAACCTCGATGATAGGTTGATAGGTGCAGCAAACCACTATGGCACATTTTTACCTATGTAACAAACCTGAACATTCTGCACATGTATTCCAGAACTTGAAGTAAAATTAAAAAAAAAAAAGAAGACAGCCAGCATGAGCATAGCTGGTATCTGGAGACAGAAGCTGGTGATGAGAGATGCAGAGTGGACTCGGAAGAAGAGCTGAGGGGAGCTGTCGAGTATCAGCCTTGCGAGAGTCCACTGAATCAGTGTGGCCTTGGGTGAGGCTGATGGCAGAAGTGAAAAATGAGATACTGATAGATTTGGAGGATACCTGAGTAGGTAAAAATGGATGAATGGGACAATTAGTGTGAGAGCAAAGGAGGTTTCCAGATGACTTCCAGGCTGAGAACTGGAAGGTTGTTGTCCCGTCCTGCAGTCACAGGGATGCTGATCTTTAAGGCCCTGACTGCAGAGAGTGGGAAGACTTGAGAAGCAGGGAGGATGTGAGGAAAAACCTGCTCTCCAGGTTATTCCAGGATCTTAAGGTGGAGCAGGAGTGAAGTTACATGAAGATGCAGTTTGCTTCCAGTCAAGGGAGTAGTGGGCAGCCTGGTTGAAGCGACTGGGCAACTCGTGTTCTCAGAGCTTCCTTTCAGCCAAGTCTTTCTCCTTCTCTGATGACAAGAGGAGTAGGGGGAAGGAGGAGAAGTCAGGGCAAGCCCAGTTGCAGAGGGACACAGGGACACAGGCTAGAGGCACCCTGCAGGTGTGCTGATGCCCAAAGCCAGGAGAGTGGGCTGGGTTCCAGGTAGGTGCCAAGTGAGAGGGCACCCTGGTGTCACAAAGTAGGGCAGCAGAAGGTTGTCTGGAGGGCTTCCTGGGGGAATGCGGATGTCAGCAATGATTTGATATGTGCTTCTAGTAGGAGGACTGGGGTTACTTAAACAGCTGGTAGAACTCAGGTGTGGTCTTGGGATCTCAGTCCCAGTAACTCCTGGAAGGTCCATGCTGTTCTTCCTTAAATTTAAAAGGCAGAGATGGGAAGACCCAGAGAGCACAGTGTTAGACTTTAGGAGGACAGGGGTCTTTCCTTATGCATCTTTGCATCCTCAGCATTTTGCATAGAAGGGATTAATGTCCATATTTTCATAATACTGCCCTGTTTTTTTTTCTTTGAGACAATTATAATTTTAAAAATTATTTTAATTAAAACCTGTCATTTGTATAGAAAGTCTTACAGAGCAACAGAATTGCATCTGGTTTTCATTATACACCTATCGAAGTCATCCTCATCCTCTGCAACCGCCCTCTTACTGGCTGTCTCTGTTGGTCATCACTGCCCTAAGCTTGACCTTATTTCACATCAGGCCCATTAGTGCAGGGGCTGATGTTACAGTTTGGGTATTTGCCCCACCCAAATCTCACACTGAAATGTAATTCCCAGTGTTGGAAGTGGGACCTGGTGCGAGGTGATTGGATCATGGGGATGGATTTCTTGTGGGTGGTTTAGAACGGTTTATCTAATTAATGGTTTATCATGAGGACTGTACCATCCCCTTGGTGCTTTCCTCATGAGAGTGAGTGAGTTCTTATGAGATCTGATTGTTAAGTGTGTGGCACCTTCTCCCCACATCTCTTGCTCCCACTCCTGCCATGTGAGACACCTACTTCCCCTTCTGCCATGACTGGAAGCTTCCCAAGGCCTCACCAGAAGCAGATGCTGGCACCATGCTTCCTGTACAGCCTGCAGAACCATGACCCAATTAAATCTCTTTTCTTGTAAATTACCCAATCTCAGGTATTTATTTATAGCAAGGCAAGAGTGGCTTAATAAAGTTGATTTGCAGCTGGCAGAGGTACATGTCCTTCCCAGATTCAATCCATATGTCAGCCATAAGAGAGAAGGAGTGTGTTCCTCAGGAAGTTCTTCTCTGAAGGACATTGTGGCCGTGCCTCCGGGGTGAAAGGATTGATCATACATATTGCATGACCCTTTGTCATGGAAGAGTGTAAGGCACATCCTTTAGCGGTGTCTTTCCCTTCATACACTAAATGGGCCCTTGAAAATGAGCCCAAATCTATTTTTGTTTAGGTTAGTTTGAATAAAAGAAATCTGGTGACAACAGACTGCAAAAGAGAGCGATTATTTTATACCACAATCACTCTCTAACTTCAGTTCTGCAATGTTAATTTTCCATGCTGGTATTTGTCTTTGGGGGCCCTGCTGGGGTGCACAGGAATCTCCAAATATGGTCTTATGACCCACCTGGGTGTGGCAGCTGGGTTCTTCTTTCCTTTCCGCTCTGTTTCTTTTTTTCAGGTGTCTGATTCTCCAGTATATCTTTCCTGACCCCATTTTTCCCCTGATAGATGGATTTCTTTGGTTAACATGCTAGAATACCACAAAACATAAGTTTATTTTTCTCATAAATCTCAACTCTTTCCTGAAAATTTGTATCATTCGCTTTTAATAAAATTCCTTTCCTTCTATGTCTGGGTCCATTTGTCTTCATCTCTTGCTGGGGTACAGGGAGGGGTCTGGG
This sequence comes from Macaca nemestrina, assembly GCF_043159975.1. Lineage (NCBI taxonomy): Eukaryota > Metazoa > Chordata > Mammalia > Primates > Cercopithecidae > Macaca > Macaca nemestrina. The sequence goes on from NW_027257565.1 coordinate 217,404, forward strand.
AGGATCTTGCCTCTTTGCCTTCCTTTGTCCTACATAGCACCGTGAGTCTTCACTCTCATATGGCTCTCATCAATCACGCTTGCTGTCTTCCCATTAAGTGACCCCCTGTGACCATTCGGTTTCTCTTTAATAACCTCTGGGCATTCCTCATGCCCAGAATATTATTCTTGCAGAACGAAGAAGTCTGTTTCCTTCACTACATTGTGGCTTGTGACTATTTGGTTTTGTTTAGGTTGATGTGTTCTTTTAGGAACATATACATTTTTTTCTTTTTGCCTTAGAATCAGCCAAGGATTGTGACATTAAAATACAAGATACATTTATAACTTCATGTGACCTGGATTTGGTGCAGGTCATGCTGAGACAATGATGAATGAATGTCTCCTGATCAACACCAGAAAACCTTGCAGAAAATACATTTAAAAATAGGAGTGATGTACTGAGTTCTACTAATTTGCAGTAAATTATTTTTTTGGACCTAGGTCTGGCAAACCCCTCCCGTGCACCTGCCCTGTGTCACAGGTTGCACCGGGAACTCTGCATATGTTATCTTACATAATTTTCTGAAAATTCTATCATGTAAGCATTACTGTGTGCATTTTGCAAATGATCTAAGGAAGGGGCAGAGGGCAGTGGAAGTAGAGATCAGATCAAAACTTAGGTCACCTAAATCTAGCACCTTTTTCATCTTGTCACCTCCCTGTGGCCGCCTTTGATGCATAGCATTTCTTTATTTTTAAGAACATAACTTTCACTCACTCCTGACTCAACGATTTCATTTATAAGTGACCTTAGTAGTCCCAGGGTCCTGTAGAACATTTTTTTATGAGAGTAGCTCAAGGAATTCTTCCCTCAAAGCCTGTGGTGGGTGGAGCAGTGTTCACAGGGTCATCCCAACTTTGTTCTTTTTTTCCCAGATGCCTGCTGAGAGTTGGTGGCTTGCAGACTTGTTGAAAATCTGAGGGGTCAGATAAAGTGATGTCACTAATTTGGCATCATGTAAAGGAGAGGACGTAGGCTTTGAAAACTCCCCTGGGATCAAATCAGGCCTCCAGTTCCTGCTAGCTGAATGACCTCAGTCACTTTCCTTAATTTTTATTAGGTTTAGTTTCTTCATCTAAAAATTTTAAAGAATAAATATGATAATCTAAGCTTAAAGCAGGGAGTACAAGACATTGTGAGAGACAGGTGCTCATTAACTATTACCTCTTTCTCCTTTCCAATGGACCACACGATGCTGAACCTCTTTCTGATTGGATGTTTGACAGTGTATTAGTCTGTTCTCATGCTGCTAATAAAGACATACCTGAGACTGGGTAATTTATAAAGGGAAGAGGTTTAATGGACTCACAGATCCCCATGGCTGGGGAGGCCTCACAATCATGGCGGAAGATGAAGGGCATGTCTTACATGGTGGCAGATAAGAGACAATGAGAATCAAGTGAAAAGGGTTATCTCTTATAAAACCATCAGGTCTCTTGAGACTTAATGCGCTATCATGAGAACAGCATTGGGGCAACTGCCCCATAATTCGATTCTCTCCCACTGGGTCCCTCCCATAATGCGCGGGAATTATGGGAGCGACCATTCAAGTTGAGATTTAGGTGGAAACACAGCCAAACCATATCTGATAGGGAGTAACTGAAACCAACAACAAAAGACTGATTAGAATGAGCTAGTGGGTCTGTATTCCAAGATCAAATGCTGCTTAGAGATGCATTTCTTAAAAAAAATAAAAACCCTAAGTAATTGTCAAGGAATTAGAAAAACAGAGAGAAAATATTACTGTGTTCAATACCATTCTTGTTTTAAAGAAGCTAAACGAATACAAAGAGTAAAAAAATATGGTGTTGGCATTTGCACATTGGGGCTTTGCTTGGAGGGATACATCTTGTCATTACTTGGCCGTGATCCAGCCCCAATATTTAAGTCTAGCCAGAGGAGAGTTAAGATATTTTGAACAGCTCTAGATGACAGCACACACAGCCCTGAGCTGTGCGCATGGAGCAGCTGGTTGTGTTCCCCTCCCTTATGCTCATGGGTGGTGTTATTCAGTCATGGCACAGTGACTTTAATAGATATTAAAAATGTGGCTATTTGAGCATGTCATTCTCAAAGCCCCATTGAAACACTATACGGCAGCATATGTGACTGAACATGGTACAAGGCCATTACCTGCCTGCAACAGGAAACATTCCTTTTGATCTGTGACTCTGTATAGCAAAATAGTTTTGTAATCATGTATAATTTGTCTATTAGCTTTGTCTTTATGCCAAGCATAGTTAAAATAAAAATCGTGTGGAAAAGATTATTTTTATTGTGAATTCCTGATGGAAAAAGGCATTTTCTTTCAAAGTTATTATCTTGGTTTTACAGCTGACCTTTAAAAGAGTGTTTATGACTTTAAATACTCCAGAGCTCAGCAAATATTATCCTCCATATAATTTAAATAGTCATTATAGCTTTGTCTATAAACACTGAGTATGTATCATAAGATGCAATGTTGGTCGTTTAACATTTTTGATATTTTATTGTAAAAGAAAAAAATCTTGTTTCATTGGTGCATTGAGTGATGGTTGACCTTTTCTTATTAAATTTCCTCTTCTCATTTCATTTGTATGTAATCCTAGAAGGTCACTGGCTGGCATTAGCAACTCCAGAAATGAATGGTCATGATGTCACTTCCTAGAATTGACAAATTAGTTTCTTTTGTCTCTCATTATCCATTATATCCCTTACTGTAATGGGGGATGAAAAAGTTCAAGATGGAATTGTGGCCTGCAATGTCTTGAACACCAAGAATTAGGGTTCTTTAGTCTGTCTCTCCTCCCATCTCTCTTACCACATATACTTTGCATTTTTATGTGGTTTTTTTTTGTTTGTTTGTTTTTGTATGCTTTATGACATATTCCTGGGCATGAGTTTTCTGCTGTCATGGCTGATAATGAAAAAAAAAAAAAAAAAGGCCGGGGGGTGGCGGGGAAGAGAAAGAAGGGAGGGAGAAAGGGGAAGAAATAAGAAATAGAGGGCTGTTGAGGGAAAAGTAAAACTGAAGCATAACCAAAGAATATCTGAGCCTGGAAGGGTTCATATGGCTTCTCAATGAAGTCTTGCCACCTATAAATAAAACATAAATAAATAAAACAGAAAATCTACAGTCCTGTGTGCATTTCACTTGGACTTCCAGAAAGGCTGGGAGATTGTGGGCGAGTCATGTAACTTCCCTGCATTATTTCCTCCTCTGCAATAAATAATCAATTGTTCCTTTCCAATTTTAATAGCATGTGATTTAAAAGCTCCTTGGAAACCAATACTATGATTTATAAACAAAAGGGATCAGTGGATTGTTGATAATTTCAAGTAGTTATTTTATTTTATCATGAAATCATTATCCATTTCTATAAACCATTAAGCCGAGTTTCGTGTGTATTCTGGCATAGCATAAGAAGTTAGCACAGCCGGGAAGGGTCCCTGCCCTCCACTGAAAGTGGCAGCTCTCATAAGTGCTACGGATGAAGGGGCACGGTCCCTGGGAGAGCACGTCGGGAGAAGTCATCAACCTCGGAATGAGGGAAGGTTTCTGCAGCAGTGATTCTGAGTGGCATCTGAAGGGTGCACAGGCTGTTGCTGGGTAAGGAGGTAAAGGAAGCGCATTCCAGGAAGAGGCACAGCATTATGAAAGTTTGGGGAGAAACAGAAAGAAGGCAAGTGAGGCTAGGGCAGGACAAAGCAGGGTGTCATGGTAGAAAAGGCTAGCATGACCAATATGATAGGAGCCAGACCATGTGTGGTTTTTAGGGAAGGAGTGACGATATTATTTATCATCCAAACATGACACTTCCGAAAGTGAAAGGGCACTACTAATAATAAAACTGGGCTGGGCGTGGTAGCTCATGCCTGTAATGCCAGCACTTTGAGAGGCTGAGGTGGGCAGAGGTCAGGAGTTTGAGATCAGTCTGGCCAACATGGTGAAACCTGTCTCTACTAAAAATACAAAAATTATCCAGGCGTGGTGGCACATGCCTGTAATCCCAGCTACTTGGGAGGCTGAAGCAGGAGAATCACTTGAGCCCGGGAGGCGGAGGTTGCAGTGAGCCAAGATTGCCCCACTGCACTCTAGCCTGGGCATCAGAGTGAGACTGCATCTCAGAAAAAAAAAAAAAAAGTAATACTGGAATGACAGATCTAATGTCTATGATCAAGACCCTATTTAAAAGCCTTTAAAGAAGTTTTTGTCTTTAAGCGTGATGAGAGGACATTAAATTTTTTGTTTGTTTGTTTGTTTGAGAGAGAGTCTCGCTCTGTCACCAAGTTGGAGTGCAGTGGCTCCATCTCTACTCACTGCAACCTCCGCCTCCCGGGTTCAAGCAATTCTCCTGCCTCAGCCTCCCAAGTAGCTAGGACTATAGTTATGCACCATCATGCCCAACTAATTTTTTTTTATTTTTAGTAGAGATGGGGTTTCACCGTGTTGGCCAAGATGGTCTCGATCTCTTGACCTCATGATCCACCCACCTTGGCCTCCCAAAGTGCTGGGATTACAGGAATGAGCCACCACGTCCGACTGACATTAAAATATTTGGCTTTGGAAAGGCATGCTGTTGCAATGTGGAGACAAGATTGAAGGAGGTCCCAGAGGTAGAGCGGACGGATCTGTTCAAAGCCTATTTGTAGAGCTCCAGGGAGGCATGGCTGGAGCTTGGACAAGACTGGAAGAGGTGGAGATTAGGAGAAGGGGACAGATAAAAGAGGATTTAAAGTCATCATTTTCAGTGATGGGCCACTGATTGCACATGCCCTTAATTCTTTCTATTGGAAGTAGGCGTAAGCCACTGTGCCCAGTCATCCCAGCACTTTGGGAGGCCGAGATGGGCAGATCGCAAGGTCAGGAGTTCGAGACCAGCCAGGCCAAATGGTGAAACCCCGTCTCTACTAAAAAATACAAAAATTAGCTGGGTGTAGTGGCGGGCGCCTGTAATCCCAGCTACTCAGGAGGCTGAGGCAGGAGAATCTCTTGAACCCGGGAGGTGGAGTTTGCAGTGAGCCAAGATCACGACACTACACTCCAGAGTAGGTGACAGAGTGAGACTTCATCTTAAAATAAATAAATAAATAAATAAAAATATATATAAAAAATAAAAGTAATTTCAAAAACTGCAGTTACTTTTGCACCAACCTAATACTTTCTTATAGCCACATACTTTGGTATTATTCTCCCAACCTGACTCAGGGCTTCACCAGGGAATGTGCTTGGCCAGTAGAGGAGACGTGAAAACTGTGTGCATTGTGCTTTGACTCCTACTGCTTTGGACTGTGTCCACCAATCTGGGTCCGTCTCCTGGAGGAGGAGAGAACATGTGGAAAGAGGCATGGGCATCCAAGTTGGAGGCCACCATAAACTTCAAAACCAGCCAGTGCCAGCCAACCAAACAGCAGCAAGCACAGAGGGCCGCGGAGCCTGGTTCAGACCAGAAGACTCACTCAGCTGCCCCCTGCCTGAATCATAGACTAGACAAATGACTGTTGTTTTAAACCATTAAGGTTTGGTTGAATTTGTTGCATGGCAATAGATACAGAAGATGTTCATGAGAGAAAACTCTAGAAGAATATCAGGTTTAGGCTAAACCAGCTTAGTTCAGACATATTGACTTTGAGAAGTGGTTAGGACATTTGAGAAAGAGGTGATGTGGCCAGGCGTGGTGGCTCACACCTGTGATCCCAGCACTTCGGGAGGCTGAGGTGGGTGGATACTGACTTGAGGTCAGGAGTTTGAGACCAACCCGGCCAACATAGTGAAACCTTGTCTCTACTAAAAATACAAAATTAACTGGGTGTGGTGATATGCGCCTACTTGGGAGGCTGAGGCAGGAGAATTGCTTGAACCCAGGAGGCAGAGGTTACAGTGAGCCAAGATTGTGCCATTGCACTCCAGCCTGGGCAAGAGAGCGAGACTCTGTCAAAAAAATAAAAGAAAGTGAGAAAAGAAAGAAAGGAAAAGAAGGAAGGAAGGAAGGAAGGAAGGAAAGAAGGAAGGAAGGGAGGAACGAAAGAAGGAAAGAAGGAAGGAAGAAAGGAAGAAAGAAAGAGATGTTAACCATGAGTGGCAGTTCCTCTGTGGAGCTCAGAGGAGAGATTTGGGTGGAAGAGTTAAATTTGTGTGTGAGCTCTGCAGTAGAGAATATCCACCAAGAAAGCTTGAGGAGAGAAGAAAAGTGAGCCGGGAAACCTACTGACTGTGAAGATGGTGAGACCACCAAGGAGACCTGGAAGAAACAGGCAGGTAGGAGGAAAACTAGGAGTGTGTTGTGTCAGGGGAGCTAAGGGACCCTTAGCTGAGTACTAACAAATTAGTGCTAGAGGATGAAATAAAAATCGTGCATTTTATTACTGTATGTTCAATAACATATACCTTGAGTGGACCATTTTTGTTTCCTCAAGAGGGGAATTGAGTGATGAGCAATGTAGAACACCAAATGTCCCTATTTTCTTACCTTCGCAGTGATTTTGATGATCTTAGAGATAGGCATAGGAGAAACCCATCCTCTGGCTGGAAATGGGGGAGTATTGCCTGGCAGATCTGACTCTGAACATTGTCCTAAGGTAAGAAATGTGCCATCTGCAGTCCTCTTTCTGCACTTATTCTCTCTCAGAGCCACCAAGCTTGAATTTCTAACAGCATCTTCACCCTATTTCCAGATTCTTGGCTTGAGAAAGGATCTTGCAAATTCATTTACACTAAGGTGTAAAGGATTGATAAGCCTAACTCTTTTGTTTTGCTCAGAGAACTACACCTGAAACAACAAGACAGCTGTCTCTACTCTGGAAAATGCAGTTCTCTGAGTGTGGGGAGGTGGTTCTGATCCTGCTTCTTTTACTTGAATTACTTCCTTGTACTTTGCTTTTAAATACCTTTGAAATGGAACCCTAGGGTCACACAATTGTAGACTTTGGGGTGCTTTCCATCTAGAGTAATCACACCTCCGAGGACTTATCTTTCCTTTCTTTCCAAACCTGCTTCCCCTCTTAAATTTCCTTTTAGAATTTGATTAATAACACCAACTTCTTCCCCTCTTCCTTTCACCCAGGCTAGAAACGATTGAATTATATTTGACCTGCTCGCTCACCACATCCGGATGCTGTGATTCTGCCCTGCCTGCCACTGCTGGCTTCCTCTCTGTCCCTTCCTGCAGTTTCAGAATGAGATCACGCTTTTATCAACTCCCCCTTGGCTCCATGCCTCTGCTTCCTGACCCTTGTTCCAAGTCTGTTTTCTTCTATTCACCATAGAAATTGTGCTAACGGAATTGTCTTTCTTATGTAAGGATGTGAACTTGGGCCCATCCTCTCAATACATCTTTGCTGGTGCATTTTCTCCTAAAGCCTAAACTTCTTCTCAAAGCATCTATTGTCCCTTCTAAGGGATGCTGAACTAGAGCTTGCCTGCCTTACTTATTATTTTTGTTTGAAATTAGTTGAGAATTGCAGGATAGCAAGAGACCAGCTAACACATTTTACTCTTTCTTCATTCCCAGGTGAAGGTGGGGGTCTATCATTTTATGCCCCTTTGTGAAGATGCAAGCCTCAAACTACCCAAAAGAACCTAACATCTGCGGTGGGTGTTGCTTAATCATTCAGTGGGGAGGAACTCTGTGGGTTACGGCTGAGCAGCTCCAGGAGGCTGCTGGAAGTGGGGCAAAGGCTTCGACTTGATGTATTCTTTTGCTTAGGACAGAAATGGTGAGCCCTTGGGTAATCTCACCACATTTCTCTTCCCTTATTTGGGACACTGAAGAGCAGGGTGTTCCTAATATTTTATAGAAATATAAAAGGAAGCCAGCATGATGACTAAGCCAGCTGGACACCTTGCCACCTGGCCTCGGCTCCATCTCCCTACCCCATCTTCACCCCGAGCTGGAGCAGATTGGCCTTCGACCTCTGCTGGCTAGGGACACCGACTCCCCGGATTCATCTGGATTAAGAACCCAAGACAGTAGTCACGATCTGTGAATCAGTCTCTTCTGCTTCCCACGAGGAAGAAATATCTTAACAGGTAGGATTGGAGAATCCAAGGGCCCCTGGAGGGGACTTTTCATAAGGAGGCCCTTCACAGGCCTGTATTATCTTATTCTGGTCTCAATCTTTCTGGGCTCAGTGCTGGGCATTCACCCAGGTGAACCATAATCATGTCAAACCCGATGCGCCTTGCTCCTGGGAGCATTCATCCTAGCCAGATTTTTCAAAGCCGTTCACCCTTCCAGAAATGGACATCTGCTCTCCTCTTCCTTTTTCTGGAGAAGCCCATTCCTCACTCACGGATTTGCTTAAACAGCACCTGCTCCAGGAAGCCCACCATGATCAGTGGCTTCACAGCCAGAATCGGCAGCTCCTTCCCCGTGCCCCTGTCCCATTACCACCATGATCTGTGGCTCCAGAATGGGCTGCTCCCTCCCCGTGCCCCAGTCCCCCATTATCACCATGATCCGTGGCTTCACAGCCAGAATCGGCCGCTCCCCACCGTGCCCCATCCCCATTCTGTTTTGCGGTGTGTGTGTGTGTCTCCTGTGTACCCTGGGCTTCCAACTCTCTGTGAGGAGCCAGGACCAATGGGATTCTATTAGTCCGCTGTGATCCTCCTGCGGCACTCAGGCTTCAAGTCCTTGTGCGTTGTAGGCACTCAGTGAGTGTAGGATGAATAAATGAAAGACTGAATGAGAGAACAGCCCCTGGGTTTTAGCCAGACCTCTGTCAGTGCAGCAGGTTCCTTGTGAAACTGACTTCCTGGCACTGGGGAAGTGTTTGGTGGGCAACTCAGGCAGGACAACCTCCAGTCCGCTGTCTGGGGCTCCTCCCCATTTCTCGAGTCCTTTAGAGAATAATCAGGAAGGAAGCTCCCTGTTCAGCTGTCATCCCAGGTCACTGCTCTCAGGTGTTTACTGAAACTATGCAATCAAATAAATGTTTTAAAGCCCTAAATTCTTGCTGAGTAGGGAAAGATCTCAATTATTCAAAGCCTCCTTTCAGAGAGGTCAGCCTTTGGCCAACACAGAAAATAAATATTTATTTTCTTTTCTGATTATACAATGATGTACAACGATTATTTTTTAAATATTGTAGCTGGGATTATAGGTGCCTGTAACCACGCCCGGATAATTTTTGTATTTTTTTAGTAGAGACGGGGTTTCACCATGTTGGCCAGGCTGGTCTTGAACTCCTGACCTCAGGTGATCCACTTGCCTCAGCCTCCCAAAGTGCTAGGATTACAGGCATTAGCCACCGTGCCAAGCCCATGTCTCTTTTAAGCCTTCACAACCTTTTCCAAATTTTCCACTGTTATTTCTCCTTAATTATTGACTTTTACATTTTATTCTTTGTGTTTTTCCCCCAGTTTGTGAAATTGTCTTCTAACTTTGAGATGGCTGCGTGTATGTGTGTGTGTGTGTGTGTGCAAGCGCGCACATTTATCAAAGGTTAGTGCTGTTTACATGAATTTTTGCTAAAGGAGATAACACCCACTGAAATAGATTCTTCAAGAATGTATAAAGTAGATTAGAGGGAGGAAATGAAAATTGGAGGGAGCACCTTTGAATCTGAGGTCCTTATAAAATCAGTTTGCACATTTCTGCTGCAGCATCTCAGTCCTTCAACATTGGCCCCCAATTATTATTTTTTAAATATTGTTTATTTATTTTAGTTGAAAATTAAAATACCACCCCTAAGACATATCACTGTTAACAGTGGGGTATAGATTGATCCTTTCAGATTTCTTTAGTTTTATATATCTGCAAATATATATACACACACATATACATATTTATACACATATATTTATATACAAGTGATATTTATATTTATATATATAAACCACATATATAAACTATATTTCCATATATTTTATATATATATGGTTTTTTAAAGCAGAATTAAGGTTACATTATCAGTGATGTTCTGCATTCTGCTTTTTTTTTTTTTGAGAAAGGGTCTCACTCTATCACCCAGGCTGGAATGCAGTGGCGCAATCATGGCTCACTGTAACCTTGACCTCCTGATCTCAGGTGGTCCTCCCACCTTAGCCTCCTAAGTAGCTGGGACTACAAGCAGGTGCCATCACACCCAGCTTGTTTTGTTCTTTATTTATTTATTTATTTTTTGTATTTTTAGTAAAGACAAAGTTTTGCCATGTTGTCCAAGCCGGTCTCAAACTCCTGGCCTCAAGTGATCTGCCCACCTCGGCCTCTCAAAGCACTGGGATTACAGGTGTGAGCCACCACACCTGGGTATTCTACTTTTTATGTACTAAAATTGTTTAGTTAGATTTCTATTTCAATACATATGTTTTATTTTTAATGCTTTATTGTTTAGTGTTATATTGATGGATATTTTGTAATATATTTAATCAATCTCTTACAATTGAAAATTTACGTTGTTTCCAACTTTTCACAATTATTTTTGTCCACTAATACAGGTACTTACTTAGAGACAGTCTGACACTTGGCATTGCCACAATTCAATGCATGCACATTTCACAGCCTTTGAGCCGTGTAGCCAGGCTGCCCTTGCTGCCCTGCAGAAAGATGGGACTCATTGATATTCCCAACACTGATATATGGAAGTCTCCACTTTACCTCATCTTCACAAATGATACTATTAATATAATAATACTGGATATTACTAATATTTTTAATCTCTATAAATTTGATAGGCAAAAATGCAATTTCTTTCATTAATAGAGATTTAATTACTAGCAAGATCATCATTTCCTGTATTTACATCTTTTTTTTTTTTTTTTTTTTTTGAGTCAGAGTTCTGCTCTTTCACCCAGGCTGGAGTGAAGTGGCACAATTTAGGCTCACCACAACCTCCACCCACCCGGGTTCAAGTGATTCTCCTACCTCAGCCTCCCTAGTAGCTTGGATTATAGGTGGGCACCACCACGCCTAGCTAATCTTTGCCTTTTTTTAGTAGAGATGGGGGTTCGCCATGATGGCGGGGCTGGTCTTGGACTCCTGACCTCAGGTGATCCACCTGCCTTGGCCTCCCAAAGTGCTAGGATTACAGATATGAGCCACCGTGCCCAGCCAATGTCTTTTTTAAACCTTCACAACCTTTTCCAAATATTCCATTGTTATTTCTCTTTAATTATTGACTTTTACATTTTATTATTTGTGTTTTTTCCCAAGTTTGTGAAATTGTCTTCTAACTTTGAGACAGCTGTGTGTGTGTGTGTGTGTGTGTGTGTGTGTGTGTGTCATTTATCAAAGGTTAGTGCTGTTCAAATGAATTTTTGCTAAAGGACATAACACCCACTGAAATAGATTTTTAAAGAATGTATAAAGTAGATTAGAGAGAGGAAATGAAAATTGGAGGGAGCACCTTTGAATTTGAGGCCCCTATAAAATCAGTTCACACATTTCTGCTGCAGCATCTCAGTCCTTCAACACTGGCCCCCAGTTTGTTTGTTTTATGTGTAAGGAGTTAGAGCACACAGATTTTTCACAAGGCTCCATAAACTGCTGTGTGCACAGTCCTAGAGGTCTGTGAACTTAGATGATAACAAATTGCATCTTTATGTGCACAAATCTCTTGAAAGTTAGTATTTCTTTCAATTATAAATGTGAGTAACAACTAACAGTAATACTAGCAGTTTCTGACACCAATGAAAACCAATATTTTAAAATCACATTACTGTTCTTGAAGATATCTTGAAATATCACTACTATGAATTGAAACTAGATTTTGTTATTTTATAAAGAAGCGTATTGTTATTGTATCTTTTATCACACAAGCATTACATATTTTGTTGATTGCATTTCAATAGATCGTGATCCTGTGCATTTTGCTTTATGTATTTAAAATATTATTTTGTGCAAATCAAAACCACAATGAGATACCATCTCAGGTTAGTTAGAATGGCGATCATTAAAAAGGCAGGAAACAACAGATGCTGGAGATGATATGGAGAAATAGGAACGCTTTCATTATGTTGGTGGGAGTGTAAATTAGTTCAACCATTGTGGAAGATGGTGTGGCAATTCCTCAAGAAATACCAGATATACCATTTGACCCAGCAATGCCATTACTGAGTGTATACCCAAAGGATTATAAATCATTCTACTATAAAGACACATGCACACGGATATTTATTGCAGCACTATTTGAAATAGCAAAGACGTGGAACCAACCCAAATGCCCATCAATAGTAGACTGGATAAAGAAACTAACACAGGAAGAGAAAACCAAGCACCACAAGTTCTCATTCATAAGTGGGAGTTAAACAATGAGGACACATGGACACAGGGAGGGGAACATCACACACGGGCCTGTTGGTGGGTGGGAGGCAAAGGGAGGGAGAGCATTAGGACAAACACCTAATGCATGCTGGGCTTAAAACCTAGATAACAGGTTGATGGGTGAAGCAAACCACCATGGCACATGTATACCTTTGTAACAAACCTGCACATTCTGCACATATGTCCCAGAACTTAAAGTAAAACAAACAAACAAACCAACCCTGATAGGTAAAGGGGTTAAGTGGGCACATAGTGAGTAAGTAGCTCATGTCACTTCTTTTCTTCCTATGTCAGTTGTACTGCTGGAACTCAAATAGATCACTGTATTACCTTAAACAATCCCAAATTAAAGAATTTTCAGAATCAAGTTTGTCATCTACTATCAATGTCTTACACACTTTAATATTATCTTCTCTCAGGAGGGGGAGATTTCAAAAAAAATGTTTTATTGAAAAGGGGTCTTTAGGCTTCAACAGGCTGCTAAGGGCATCCAAGGCATCCACAGGTTAAGAATCCCTCAGCCGGAGACAGTGTTAAAGTTACAAGAAGGTTCTAATTTGCTCCTTGATGAGAAGCTAACGTTTCTTCTGTTGCTGGGACTCCTTTTGGGTATTCTTTCTCCTTAGTTCTACTCATGTGACTGAGTTAAGAGCTTTTTGGAGGCTCCTGGAAGCTTCTCAAATGCTGTATCAAATGTATTAACATCCACCCACATTCCACATTAAATACATTTTCATTATAAAAACTTGAAAAAATTATTCTAATTTTGTTTTTTAAATCCTTGGTTTTGAGAAACTAATTTAATTTACAACTGAATGCAATTTCTTGACAACCAGTGTGCTTACTCAGGGGTTCTAGTAAAGTGGGAAAATCTAACATACAAATTGTTTTCTAAATGTAATGAAATTTTTATGAGCACTAAATTTCACAATTAATGATGTTGATACATGATACGTTTTGTGTACATTTAATTAAACATTTAGCAATAGCAATTTTTGTGATTTTCTTTTCATATTTTGGGGCCATTTTTTTAAAGTCTGTTTCACAGGTTCTGGAAAGCACCTTAGACGCTTGTGTCCGTGTCTAATGGATTAAATGTCGACAGGGGCCACAGCCTTTTATACTCAACCTTTTCAAAGAGTGCATCCTCCACCTCCTCTCCATAACTGAACACTTGGTTCCCTCTCCTCACGCAAGGACTTTCCTGCCACCATCTGTAGGAGTGGAAGCTACTGGCTGCCCTTTGCTGTGGGGACTCCAGGCAGTGTTAGCACATTCCTACATCTTCCTTGCTTCTTGAATGGTTTTACTCAGTGCAAAACCATCCCCTGTACCCCTGTACTCCGAGATTCATTTTATCCACAGATATCATCCTGATAGTTCTCCTTTTGCTGTAATCTGTGGTTTTAGCCTTTATGCTCTTTGATCCCTGAGTTAATAGCCTTCCTGCTGTCCAGCCACCGCCTTGCACAACTTTCACCTCCCATGGGGACAAGCTGTCCCGCCTTCTAACCTCAGAGCTCTGTGGCAGAGTCTGAACTTTGTTCAAGGCATGTCTCCAGCTTCCCAAAGAAAGCAGAGTCATTTTCTCAAGAAATATTTGTTTCTTAATAATGCATGAATTCTCTTTTCTCCATTGTAATCCAACTCCCCAGTTCCAGAGTCTTATTCCTTTGTTAACACCTGGTACCTCTTCTGTATTAATATGCAATATATAAACTTCTAATCAGAACCTCCTACTCATCTAATTTTCTGACTCCTGATTCTTGGGACTCGTTCTCTTTACCTCATCCATATCTCCCATTCCTTCCTGCTTTTCTTTCCAAACCATCCAATACTGACCTCTTTGCTTCTCTTTTTGCTGCTCTCCTTTAGACCAGTCTTTTGCCAGCATCCTCAATGTCTTAGCTGTAATAGGAGCAATGGCAGTCATATTAATCACTAACATGACCAAGTGCCTGCAGTGGACCAGACTCTAGGCTCAATGCTTCCCGTGCATTGCTTCATGGAACTCTTTGATGTAGGTACTATTATTCTCTTCATTAAAAAAAAAAAAAAAGCAAAGGATAAGACAGATTAAATATCTTGCCTCATATGGTTTGAAAATTCAGATCTGATATTTTATGCCATTTTCCACTATATGTATACATAATTAGACCTCCTCTCAACTCCACTTCCTCTCCTTGAGCAAGTTTATGCAGGCTTCTCATCTCATTTACCTCCTGCTCACATAGCTATGGGCACCTCTGAAACATTGGCCAAGGTTACTGATGACTTGCTAATGACCTTGCCAACAGGCCATTTTAGTTCTTTTCTCACCTGCTCTGAGCATACGACACCAACAACTATTCATGTATTATTTTAAAAAACACTTAATTTTTTTCCTCTTGGATTCGATGACTTTTCTTCCTCCTCCTTTTCCTTCTATTTCTGACCACTTCATTCTCCGTGGCTGGCTTGCCTTCCATTGTTCTTTGAAATTCTGATCCACCTAGAGATCTCATCCTTGCCTCCCATCCCTCCTCTCCTTAAATCGGGGGTGTCCAATCTTTTGGTTTCCTTGGGTCACACTGGAAGAAGAAGAATTGTCTTGGACCACACATAAAATACACTAACACTAAAGATAGCTGATGAGATTTTTAAAAATCGCAAAAAAAAAATCTCATAGTGTTTTAAGAAAGTTTACAAATTTGTGTTGGGCCACATTCAAAGCTGTCCTGGGCCACGGGTTGGACAAACCTGCTCTAAATGCGCTCTCTGTGTTGTTTTATTTGCTGCAGTGGCTTCAATCACTACCTTGCCTGTTGACCTTCAGACCTCCTGCTTACTTCTAGACCTCTGTGCCCAAATGCTCTATAGATCTTTCCATCTGGAAGTTGCTTAGGCACTGCTTATGTCCAGTCAGAGCTACCTCTATTCCCTATATTTCTGATCTTGATCAATGAGCCTGCCCAGCTAGGTAGGTTGGAGTCATTCCCATTTTTACCCCTATTTTCAGTCCATGAGTACCTCCTCTCTGTTGTTAGCTGCTTAGCCCCTCATCTCTGTTTCCTCCACCCACCCCTCACTCATTTTCCTGTCCTGCTTTGCTTCACTCCTGCCCATCCACAAAGACTGCCGGAGGACTGTTCTCAATTGCAAAACCCATTACTTCACGAGCCTTCCTCTGCTCATACTATTACCTCCAATCACTCCCTATTCTTGTGGACTGCCTCCCTTAACTCCTTTTGTTATGTACTCGTACCATGCTTCCAACAATTTTGGTGACTGTTTTTTCTGCTTTCTTTACTTTGGCTCTGCGTGCCTCCTGGGCAGCCATGATGCCTCTTCATTTTGTACCTCCAAGTGCTTATACGGTACTCTTCTTACAGTGGATGTTCTGTAAATATTCACTGAATGAATGAGGATCATGAGATGCCACTTGAGACTGTTGGCTAGACCTTACTGCTGAAAGATATAAAAATAGCCTTCCAGGAAAGCAAGGGTTCTGGGTAATATCCGCCATTGCCTGTCTGATGTTTACTCCTTGATATTGGTAGAATGTGGCCAACAGGGTCCCTCCTCCACCTCCTGTGCATTTCCTGGTGAGCTGTTTGCAGCAGTCAGGAAAGGTTAGAGGAGCTGTGGTCATTTTTACCAGCTTGATGTGTTTGCCTGGACTCAGGCCCCCAGTCAACAAAATGGATTCTTTTGGTGGTTTTCCTTCTCTGTGCTCCTGAGGCCATTGTAGTTGAAATATTCCTAGGAGATCAGGTGAGGTTGGGCAGAGTTTTCCTGATCCCTGCTGATGGGCTGTAGGTCTGAATAGCATCGGTGGACTTTATACAGTGTTTCTCCTGCTCTGCACTGTGGCATTACTACATCTACTGAGACTTTTACTTGTCTTATCTGTGTTCCTAAGTAATCCATCTTGGATTCTTAGCTTCTAAGAAGACTGAATTTGAAAGATCTAATTTCCAGCTTCATCTCAGCTATCAATTTACTGTGTGCCCTGGGACAAGTCACTCCCACTCCCCATGCCTGTTTCTTTCTCTGGAAAAGGAAGATGCTTCACAAGTGCCCATCCAGACATGCTGTTCTGGGACTCTGAGTGTTGTGTTGGGTCCTGCAGTTAAACGTCCATATGTGTTTGTTTACAGTGTCTTAATAGTGAGACTCTGAACTCACTGCTTTACAGAAACTATCGAAAACACTGAACACCATGCTTAGCAAATTGTGATTGCCGGCTATAAGAATGTCCCTTCTGGGAGGAGAGTTGAAAAAGTGGCTATAACATAAAACCAGTTTCCTCAGGCTTTACGATGGGTTAAATTCCTGAAACCAGCTCTCAAATATTTTTTACATCCAGTTTCTAACTTGTATCCTTTATTTTAGTAATGCTTTTTAAAAAATCTGGCACTGTCTGAAAATGGACTATTCTAAATAAGTATATGTTTCACATAACTGGCTATGACTCTATGAGCACAAAAACTGAATAGTGCTCATTTTATAAGGATGGAAACCCTTACAAAACATACAGAATGTTATCTTGTCCTATAAAGAGAAAATATTGAGTATAATATAATTTAAATTTCCTATGTGACTAAAGTCATGTCATTTATTCCTTTATTCAACAAATACTTATTAAACTCCAAATATATGCTAAGCACTGTGCTTAAATGGTGGGTATCTCATGTCTTAATTTGCAAATTTATTGCCACCAAAGATTCCTCCTTATTGCTTCATTTATACAAGTTGACTGTTTTGATTTTATGTGTTATATATATATTTTATATATTTATATATTAAATTGGAGTTCTGAGCAAAGATAAGGCAGAGTTTCTGCCTACAGCATCAGATTTGGTGGGCAATTCAAACTGTCACATGCTCAGTCAGTAAAAAGCTGAGTCAGCTGTGTCTCACAGCAGCCATTTTAGTCATCTAGACATAGGCGTTCCCCCAACAAAGAGTTTGAAATAGCAAACATCAAACTCAACAGTAATCTTTTGGTCTCAGTAGATTCTAATTTTATTATATTTCAAGCAAGAGGGCATTATTGCGAAATATTTAATTTCTACATTAATGTCTTTAGAGATTTTTTAAATTTTGAACAATTCCAATAATATAATTTTTTTGTTAGGAGATTTTCAAGGTTGGCCTCCAGTAACCTTGAAAACAGCCTGAAGTTATGTTATGGGATGGTGGTGTTCTGGAATAGTTGCTGTTAAATGTAAGGTGACTCCTACTTTCCCTTTGACATTCATTTTAAACCTGGGGATGGTTTCTATAGAGAGCTGGGAGAACAGACTGGTGAATGTTTTCTAATGAGAGACGGGGTGATTGCCAGGGTCTTCCAGAATGTTAGAGCATGCCTACAGGCTACTTCTACTCTCTCTGTCCCTGCTATGTCATATTTTTCCATCTCCAGAATCTTTCACCTAGGACACAGAGCACTCTCTTCACAAGGAAATCGTCTAAGTTTACACCTAAATCTTCCAGACTTTGTTTTCTTTTATTTTGTAGAGTCTCACAAAGTCGATTGTGGTTCACACGCAGATGCCAGTAATACATTACACATTTCACACACTGCATCTTAAAACTAGGGCTAGTAACTCCTCTTCGGGCCATTTAAGAATGTGCCAGGGTGTTTTTTATTGTTGCAGTGGGGCGTTACAGGTACTTAGCAGGAGAGGCCAGCCATGCCAAATGTCCTGCAATTTGCAGAGCAACACTTCATAACTAAGACTAGTCCCATCTAAAATGCCAAACGTGTGCCTATTGAGAAATAACTTTGCCATGTCCAGTGCATGCCTTGTAGCTTGTTGTCCTCATTCTTTTAAGCATTGTTCATCTTTCCTACTTGCAACCACTAATGGCTAAAATCCTGCTATCTTTGAGTCTCACTTAGGAACTACCTTTCTTGTGGAACTCTCCTTGAATTTCTTGCTGGAAATAGTGTTTCCATCATTTTAGTGTTCATAGTATTTTGTTTTTACAGATCACCTCTGGATTAGCTAATTATTAATATCTACCTTCAAGGTGTCAACTCCTTCAGGGCAAGATGTGTCTTACTCAGAGTATTCCTGGAATACTGTGGAGATTCATGGCGAGACTCAGGAAACATTTGTTGAATGAATAAACCAGAGTTGTTGAGTAAATAGAAAACTCTTTATTCCTGCTAATTTAGACCTGTTCTAAGGCTGCCTTTCACAACTAATATTTCTTAAACAGGAGCCCACCTGTAATAGTTATCTGGAATCCCTGTATATGTCATTCTTAATGAAATCTGAAAGCAGTGCCTAAGGCTCCACCAAGAACAGCGATTCTCGGTGGCCTGTCCCTGAAATTGTCTTGACACAACTTGTAATAGGTTATGACTGCTCAACAAATCCAAAAGCTTCTGCATTTCAGCAACTTGTTAACAGGCCCCCAAACAGCTCTAGTTAATTCTGTAGAATAGACAAGATTCACTTTGAAGTATATAATAATATTAACACGAGTCCTGTGAATTAACATTGTGACTAGGCATGCATTGCAAATTAGATGCAGTTACCCTCTCTCTGACTTTTTAAAATGTAGAACATAATAGAGTTTCAAGGCATTTTAAGCTTGGAAATGAAATATACCAGAGTTTTGATTTTTGCAAAGACAATGACAATCTTAATGAAAGACCAAGAATGGGTCTATTCTACCCACTGAATCCCCTGCTATAATTGTCTGCCTGCTAAGATGAATTTGGGGCTCTTAAAAAAGGATGTCAACTCCCTTTAACTATGCTCAGATTTTTAAGTTAAAAGTACGGAGGTCAGCCAAGCATGTTGGGTTTTGCTTGTAAGCCCAGCTACTTAGGAGGCAGGATTGCTTGAGGCCAGGAGTTCAAGACCAACCTGGGCAACATAGCAAGGCCTCTACGAAAATGAAAATAAAAAATTAGCTTGGTGTGGTGGTGTGTGCCTGTCATCCCAGACACTTGGCAGGGTGAGGTGAGAGGATCACTTGAGCTCAGGAGTTTGAAGATGCAGTAAGCTATGATCATGCCACTGCATTCCAGCCTGAGCAACAGTGCTAGACCCCCAACTCAAAAAAAAAAAAAAAAAAAAATATGGAGGTCTTGCTTAGCCCAAGTCTGCCAGATGTCCCTGGTTTCTGGTGTCTGTCTTCTTCCTCTTCCCACAGCTGAGGCCACTGGGGCATCCAGGCCTCAGGGCCTTTTTGGGAAGAGATGATGAAGGCCTACCCCATAACCCTGGACACCAGTATCAGTCATGCTTGCTCCAAAACTTACCCTGCCCTCATGGACCTGTGGATATTTTGGATAGCTATAAACCGTCCTTCCTCCTCTACCCCTGTGGCATCTTGGCAATTTAGCTGCCACTCTGGAGCAGGTGCTTGTTCCTGCCAGGAAGAAGAGTCCTGGATATGAATCCAGCCCAATGGCTTGGGCCCTGCTCCCTGCTGCCCAACTGTACAGATGCCAGATGCCTCTTTTCTGCTCGGGCTCCTAAGGCTGTGGGCCCTGGCGCCTCATTATACCGGCTCCAGCTCTGTCTGGTGCCAAGTGTGTGCCTGGGCTGGCATCTTTTGCTTGTTGGAGCTGGCTGCCTCCCAGTACCTGCTGCAGGGTCTGACCTTCCTGTTGTAGGCACTCTTCTAAGATCCCTTTGTCTTTTTTCTTTTTTTCCCAATTTTTAAAAATTGAGCTAAAATATGTATACATAAAATTTACCATCTTAGGCATTTTAAGCATACAGTTCATTGGTAGTAAATACATTCACAGCGTTGTGCAAACATCACCACTGTCCGTCTCTAGAACTCTCTCCATCTTGTAAAACTGAAACTCTATACCCACTAAACAATAACTCCCTGATTCCCCTTCTCCCAGCCCCTGGCGATTACCATTCTACTTCCTGCCTCTGACTCCCATAGGTACCTCATATAAGTGGAATCACACAGTATTTGCCTTTTCATGAGTGACTTGTTGCACTTAGCATAATGTCCACAAGTTTCATCCATGTTGCAGCATTTGTCAGAATTTCCTTCTTTTTAAAGACTAAATAATATTCCATTTTATGTATACATCACATTTTGTTTATCCAATTGTCCATCCATGGACACTGAATTGCTTCCACCTGTTAGCTGTTGTGAGTAAAGCTGCTGTGAATGCGTGTGTACAAATATCTCCAATCCTTACTGTTATTTCAACTTTATTCATAAATCATTTTCTTGAACTTTTCCGTGTCTTCCCTGGAGTCTCTGATCGTCTTTAAGACAGCTGTTTTCAAGTGTTTGTCTCGTAGATTTGCCATCAGGTGCTCTTCAGGGGCAGTTTCTGCTGATTTACTGTTTTTCCTTTCAATGGAATGTACTTCTCTGTTTCTTTGTATGTCTTGTGATTTTTTTTTCTTTTTGTTGATAATTTGAGTCTAATAATGTAGTAACTCTGGAAATGATTCTCCTTTGTCCCTTGGGTTTGCTGTTTCTTGTTATTGTTTCTCTCTCTCTCTCTCTCATCATTGTAGACCGTCTCTGTGCCGAGTATCAACCTGAAGTATGAATTTAAAGTCTTCTCAGGTCTTTTCTGAGCCTGTGCCTTTTACTGGGCATGTGCAGTCATTTTCTAATTCCCACCCCCCCTCATATGCAGTTACTTTGGAATGTTCCAGTGTTTCCTGTCTGGCTCCCAAAAGAGAAAAATAAAGGGGAAAGGAATAGGTACCAGTCCTATAAATCCACTGGAACTCACTCCAGCCAGGGGAGGTGGGGCTTGCAACAAATGGGGAGGTGCAACAATAGTGTCTCCCCAGCTCCTTGCACCTCTGTGATCAGAAGCAGTGATCAGTGATTAGGGTGCAGATCCCTGACATTTGAAGGCCAGGATTCTTTTTGCCCACCCTGGCTCCTGCAACTATGTGTACATTACTCCAGGAACCCATACACAGCAGCCTGCTATGGGGCTGTGGCTGGGAGACGAGTAGCTGCTACTGTACAAGGAGCTGAAATGGACTGAAATTCACTGCAATTTACTGTTCAAGCCTTCCCTTGGAAGTTGCAAGCCTACAATGGACTCCAGAGTTCCAAAACAGTTACATTAGATAGAGTTTATGAGTGTGACTGCTATCTAGATGGGGAAACATTCCCGGAATTTCCTACTTCCATGATCTTCCCAGAATCCTTTCTTGGATTCTTTTTCTTTGAGTCAGATTTGTTTGCACTTCTTTGAGGGGGGTTGTTTCCCTAGGGTTTCCTTAGAGCCTTCTGAGATCCCCACCAGGCTGTGTCAATCCCACTCAGACACACACTTAGGTCTGAATCCTTCGGGGGAACACAGGTTGGGAACACTCTTAAGAACCCACATACACAGAATATAGAATGAGTACAAATTAAGTATTTTAGAGGAATAAAGTATTGTGAATGTGTTAGATTAGGCAAAAAAGGATCATCATATGATGGCACATTCATGCACATTTATAAATAACATTTCTATTTTTATATGTTGGAATCCCAGCAGACATGCTCATATTTCCAAATGAGGGATAGATTTAAATCAATTCATCTTCAATCACAGTTTTCCTGTTATGTATTTGTATTGTGTTCTTATATATGTAAAATTATTAGTAAAAGTAAAGCAAAGAATGCTAGTCTCTTTCATCTTTCAGCATTATTCAAGCAAGAAAGATAACTGTTTTCACAATGTGTTTTTAGGGAGCCAGCCATTTAAAGGGACTGGGAAAAATTTTACTGTAAAAATATTCATGAATTCATGACTATGGGCTTCCATTCATGGATAATTGTGATAAATGTTTCATTTACATTTCTATTATTATGGATTATCTGTTTTCTTTTTAGTTTAGATTAAAACATAATGTACTCACATATGAAATCCAAACGAAGCCTTCTGTGAATCACAGGTCTGCAGATTTTAAACATAATTACGGTTACTCAAACATATTGTTTATACCTGATCAACCATGTTTTAATCAATGCCAAATAATTTGTTTTTTTAAATACTGAGGCTTCAAGAAAGAAATATATGGTCATGCGGGGTGGCTCACGCCTGTAATCCCAGCACTTTGGGAGGCCAAGGCAGGCGGGAGATTGACAAGGTCAAGAAATTGAGACCATCTTGGCCAACAAGGTGAAACCCCGTCTCTACTAAAAATACAAAAATTAGCTGGGTGTGGTGGTGCATGCCTGTAGTCCCAGCTACTCCCAAGGCTGAGGCAGGAGATTCATTTACTTGAATCCAGGAGGCGGAGATTGCAGTGAGCTGAGATTGCGCCACTGCACTCCAGCCTGGCAACAAGGTGAGACTCCCTACCCAGGCTCCCTCCCTCAAAAAAAAATATATTTATATATACAAAGAAAGCACTAATAAGCACTAACTAAAAAGTATTTGTTGCTTTGGATATTGGTTGATTATTTAGTATCTACTTAGAACATGTGGATAACTACTTGAAATGTGATTTTTGCTTTGCTATTTAACATGGTTAACAGTAAAATGTGTAAATGAATAATAATGCTTTAGACTGGATTTCAAAATGTACTATATATGTAGCATGAATAGAACAATACACAGACCTTCCATTTGGATACTTGATATGACAGAGATAATTAACTGTCCTCGAAAAGATTTGTACCCTACCTCCTAGAGTACAGAATTGTTGCTGACAAGTGTCTTCCCTATTAAAGACATCATTTCCTAGCCCTCCTTACAATTAGATGGATCATGATGCTAGTCTCACCCGTGGAATGTGAACAGAAGTGAAATGCATCGCTTTTAGGTCAGACTGTTTAAAAAGAAAATGTAAAACAGTTGAACAAAGAAACAAATTCATGGTGTATTCACACATTAGAATACTGTTTAATAGGAAGGAAAGAACTACTGATTCAGGCAAAACATGGATAAGTTTCAAAGCATTGTGTGCTAGGAGCCAAACATAAAAGAGCGCATATTGTATAATTCCATTTGTTTGGAGTCCAGTAATAGACAAAACTAGTCTATGGTGAGAAAAATAAGGAAGTAGTTGCCTGCGGGGAATGGTGGGTTGACTACACATGAGCACTAGGCAACATTTTAGGTAAAAAAAAAAAAAAAAAAAGTTGGCATCTTGTTCTGAATGGTTATTACACAGGTGTAACAATTGTCAAAACTCATTGAACTCAACACTTAAGATCCAAGCATTTGTGTGCGCATGTGTAAATTACATTTTAATGAAACCAGATGTGCCTTCTCGACTCTTTCTTTCCCCATCCTCTAACTCAGTGGTTCTCAACCAGAGGCAATTTTGTCTCCCAGGAGACATTTGGCAGTAGTAGGAGGCATTTTTGATTGGTGTGCTTCTGGTGTCTACTTAGTAGTGGTTAGTGATGCTTCTCAACATCCTACAATGGCACACAATGGCCCTCCACAACAAAGCATCATGTGTTCTGAAATACCAGTGATGCTCAGATTGGGAAACTGTTGTAGCTGAATGCGGTATGGACCCGCAAGATGGAAACATTTTGCCACCAGCACAGGATGCTACATGAACAAGAAAAAAATGTATACTGTGTTAAGGTACTGAAGTATTAAAGTTTGTTTGTTTCAGTAGTTAGCATCACTTTAACTAATATATCAGACTTTAAAACCTTGATGCTAAGAATAATATTTATGAGGAAATGTGAGTGAAATTTATCTCAAGTTTTAATATCAACCAAAGCTATGCTTCCTCTAAACCGTTATTGTAATTTTATCTTAAGGACATTGTCAGTTTTCTAACTTAATGTGTTTCTCTCCTTGTTTCAAATCACAGAGAGTAATTCTTAGGCAGCTCTTAACTCTCCAGAAACATATGATTTGCGTTTCTGCATGCTCCCCTTGTCTTTAATATTTTTCTATCCTTATTTTCCTAGCACTAATCCCATAACTACCTATTTTTACTTTTGGTATTTTGTTATTTTTAAAAGACTAGCTCATATTCTTTGCATAAAAATTCAGCTTATAAAAAAATAAATAAAATATTATTCAAATACTTAACATTCTTTTATTTTAGGTTTTGAATTAATAATGGTTTTTGTATCTCAGACCTTGAAGGAATTTTTATCTTGTCTTAACCTCTTAAGATCGAGAGAGAGAAAATGTTCATAGTGATAGTTCATGAAATTGTTTCATTTATAAAATAGAAGGTGTTCTCTACTGTATATAAAAGTTCTATACTTTATACACGGATTATAACTTGTTCATCACTAATTGGACACACCTTTTGAATTATTCTTCTGATAAGGAAATGGGATTCATGCCACTCTATGGCCGACATTCTTGGTTGCCTACTCAATATCCACCCTCTTCTCCTTTTTCCTTCTGGCAGATCTCCAATTCTGTTCAAGTATCCACTCATTTCAGCTAATCTATAAGCTTCACAGGAGAAATACATCCACTTAGCCCTATGGGTGGCATTGTGGTTGGATTAAGCTGTGGCCTTTGCCTCCTTGTCAGTCACTGGTTTAATCCACGGATCAGTGGTGCTATTCTGGCTACTGAAATGCAGAAGTCAGCTGAGGTGGGGAGTGGGAGTTCCAGGAATGATTTTCCTCAACCTTAAAAATAGACACGAGGAAAGATGATTGTTCAGTTGCTTGTGGACACTGTTGTATCTGCCTGAGATGATGAGAACTCTGGCAGCCATCACAGGGTTATATGGAAAGTTAGCCAGAGGCACAAACCAGGCAGGCCAAAGGTAGCAGCCAAAGAGATAAAAAAGAACCTGAGTATTTGTTAGATTTCCAAACCACTAACAAAAAGGACTCTGGAGCTAAACTCCCTCTTTGTTGTGTGAGAAAATAATTTCCTCAAGCCAGTTGATTTAGGGTTTTCTTGTTCTTGTACTTGAAAGCATCCTTCCAAAATATCTTCTTGTACCTCTCCGATGACTTAGGGTGGTTTTAACATTTACAATGTTCCTATATGTGGCCAGTATGAAATCCAGGCTTATGAACTAGAGGATGTGAGACCTTTACCTCAGTCAAACTATGCTCTAAGAAGCGGAACACATTAGCCAAAGCCCCCAAGACAGTTGGTGAAGTTCTTCTGTGAAGAGCCAGAAAGTATTTTAGACTCTGCCGCCCATATTGTTTCTGTTGCCACTCCTCAACTCTGCTGTTATAGTACAAAAGCAGCCATTGAGAATACATAAATGAGTGAGCATGGCTGTGTGCCAATAAAACTATATTGACAAAAAGCAGGCAGTGGGCCAGGTTTGGGTTGTGGGTTTGCTGACTATGGTTTGGTGGTGCGGTTTGCTGACTTCTGACCTAAATTACATTCAATCCAACTATAGATAATCAAGTTTGATGGGAACGCGGAACAGCTAACTATGAGATCACTTAACTGGCTCCATTTTCGCTCCTTTTTCTTGCATTATCTGCTCTCTGGTACAATAACCACTTTGCAGTAAGGCGGTGGAAAGGCCAAAATCAGCAGAGAGAAAATTGAGAACAAGAGATTTACATCACAGATATTCTACTTAATCAGTTACTGAATAACCAATGGTTGGCTACACTCCTTTGAAACTATTTGTCTAGAAAAGCCCATGATCTTGATGCCACCAAATGAATGAGAAAAATGCATTTGAACCAAGTTTGCTCCAATCTGTCTGTTTTAACACAAAGTATCTTTGACCAAATAAAAAGGCAACATGTTTGGCCTTCAGAGTTTGCGTAAAGGCAGGTGCATCTGGGCAGTCTGTGCAAGGATGCTGTTCTAATTAGGGAAATAGAATAGTCTTTATTTCTGAAAGTGCCAGCCTGTCACATTTAGCCAGCATACTCTGAGATCTAATGAACCTCTGTCAAAAACAACAAGGGGTAATGGAAATCAGGTAAGATTGATTTAGGAAAATGCCAGTAATGAGTATCTGTTGAGAAATAAGTAAGATAGGAAAAGCAGAATGGAAATTGGAGTATCCTGGCTTAGCTGGTCCCATGATAAAAATTATGCAAATGTGCACAGCACATGTTTAGAATACTATTATTAATTTTACAAAGCCCATCTCTTACTTCTCATTCCCCTGTTTCTTTAAATGCAATGCTGTCTCTGAAAGTAGGCTGACGTGAAATCATGACTGTTTGTTTCTTTTTTTCTTTTTTTTGAGGCAGAGTCTCATTCTGTCACCAGGCTGGAGTGCAGTGGCACGATCTCGGCTCATTGCTACCTCTGCCTCCCAGGTTCAAGTGATTCTCCTGCCTCAGCCTCCTGGAAATCATGACTTTAAAGGAGATCTTTAGTGTACATAAGCCCCAGAGTGAAAGCATCCCAGCGAATCACTTGATTCCTCTGTGCCAGCTGCTGAGGATCCGCAAAGTGTGTGCATCTTAGATTAAGAATTTTGTTTTCAAGCAACCACTCTTTGAAGCCCATTCTAAATAGAAGTATACATGTTTCACATGAATATATGCCATCTCGAGACATTTCTACCCTGCATTTTAGTGGACTCTGATTAATACCAACACATACGAAAATGAAATAGAACAAAAGAAATCACCCCCGAGGAAGGCCCCTCAGGAAAGACGTTACATTAGCTTTGTTTCTAATTAGACCCTTTCTGCCTTTTGGGGAATGGAGGAGACCTGAATCCCTCTAACTCTTTCATCTAGTCACTCCCCACAGCCTGATTGCCACTTTCACTTTACAATTAATTGAAAAACCTCTGCTTTTAAGTTGATGCCAGATGACTTAGCAGGAATAAACACACTTACAGGTGTCTCAGGAAGCACAACTCTAATGCCCAGGAATTCTTGATGACTTCCCTCCTGATGGCACTTCCCGCAGTTTGCAACTAACTAGGCAGGCGTTCCATAGCAAAGTGGTTTACTTGCAAGTCATGTAGTGATGGAAAAGGAGTAATTTTAGCACTATTAGTGGGAAATACAGACAGGTTAAATGAGAAGTATAATACTGAGTTCTAATCCTTCAGTTAGTAAAAATATTCTGTAGGGAGCGTGGGAAGCTAAAGGTATCATCCCAGCTAGGTCTGGAACCTTCTTTTAGCCTGGATCCCGCCTCCCTGTCCACTTCATCTCCTGCTCTGCATTTCTTTCCCTTTTCCAGATGGTGCCATCTCCTTTCTCATCTCCACATCTTACATAGGCTTGGTCAAGTCCTACGCATCCTTCAAGACTCAGTTCAAATCCTTCTTCCTCTGTGAAGGCCCCAGTGCTCTTAGGGAAAGTTATTGTCTCTTCTGCACTTCCCCTTGTCTACTATAGATCCCATCACAGTGTACTGAGGTTGACTGACCCAGTGATGTGTCATTCTCTGTCTTTCACCACAAGCTTCTGAAGATGGGAATTATTCATCATTGTCTCCTCAATGCCTGGCATATAGTAGATGATCAATACATATCTCTAAGTATGAGTAAGACCACCGAAAGGCTAGATGTCATCTTCAGACATTGTCCAATGATGTACTAATCTATAAAACAGGTTGAAACAAAATCAAACGTTCTTTGCAAGGCTGTCAGAGCACACTACTGAGCAAAAGCCAATAAGCTCCAAATCTGACAGCTTAGAGGATGATTTCACATCTGGACTTCCTATGTGCCTGCGGTCCACCATAGAGACCACATCTGGCTTATCCAATGGTGTTGCCATCCCTTTCTCCCCATCCGATTTGGATTTTATTACCAAGTAAAGTCTCAGAATTAGGTCCAACTACCCCTTGTGGTTCTTATCCCAGGGCTGCTTTGCTGGGTAGAGAACTGAAAACAATGAGAACATTGTGGAATGGCTTTTGTGCAGAGAAATCTAAGTGCAGAGGAAAGAGCAAGCCCAAATGACAAGAGAAAACAAAACAAAACAAAACAAAACAAAAAGCACGAAACCTAACATATTAAGCAGAGTTGCTTACCTGGATCTTTGGGGAAGAGCCTTAACTGGGAGCAAGTGAAGGGATGTGTACCAGGAAGACTTGGGGAGGCAATTTTGCACACAGGGACTCAGGAGGGTGGAACCAGGATGCATTTTCACATGTGGCGTTTTCAGGAAGTGGCAGCTCTCTGCTGGCTCTCACTACCCACACAGGGGCAGGGGCCACAGTCCCCCTCTCCACCAGCAGCACCTTTCTCCAAGACAAAGGGCAAAAATCTATCCCCTGGCCCTCCTCATTAGTCACCAGAGGACAAATGTATTGTGTTCCAGTGGTTGATTTACAAATATGTTACCTAGAGTATGAAACACTTTTCCCCCACAGGAATAATATAAAATCTGGTTAGATTCCTAACTGATCCACCAATCTTCCTTATTTTAGAATTCATTTAGAGAATTAAAAGAAACTTTTGGCTTTCTTTTAATTTAATTTTTTTTTCTTTTTTGAGACGTAATCTTGCTCTGTCACCCAGGCTGGAGTGCAGTGATGCGATCTCAGCTCACCACAACCTCTGTATCCTGATTCTCCTGCCTCAGCTTCCCCAGCAGCTGGGATTACAGGTGCCTGCCGACATGCCCAGCTAATTTTTGTATTTTTGATAGAGGTGGGGTTTCACCATGTTGGCCAGGCTGGTGTCAAACTCCTGACCTCAGGTGATCTGCCGACCTCGGCCTCCCAAAGTGCTGGGATTACAGGCGTGAGCCACCGTGCCCAGCCCTACCCAATCTTTATAGCATGATTTCTATTAGAAGGCATATTTTGGCCGGGCGCGGTGGCTCAAGCCTGTAATCCCAGCACTTTGGGAGGCCGAGACGGGCGGATCACGAGGCCAGGAGATCGAGAGACGATCCCGGCTAACACGGTGAAACCCCGTCTCTACTAAAAAATACAAAAAAACTAGCCGGGCGAGGTGGCGGGCGCCTGTAGTCCCAGCTACTCGGGAGGCTGAGGCAGGAGAACGGCGTAAACCCGGGAGGCGGAGCTTGCAGTGAGCTGAGATCCGGCCACTGCACTCCAGCCTGGGTGACAGAGCAAGACTCCGTCTCAAAAAAAAAAAAAAAAAAAAGAAGGCATATTTTGGGCTCTAAATGTGGATGCTCATTCTCCTATCCCTCTCTGGCCTGCCTGAGGAGACTTCTAGGTCCTTGGTATTCACAAACAATGCTCTGGGGTTTACAGTTCTAAGCGTTAGTTAGTTTCTCACTTTTAAAACAAGTGACACCTCTGTTACTGCATTGAGAAGACATTTTCACATCCTGTCTTCTCCCCAGGTGAAGATGCAATTCCGGTTACAATCAGGTGGGAAGAAATGTCATGGTCCCTGAGGGACGGGGCCTCACATGCTTTGGAAAACCTTTTCTTGTACATGAGCCATTCTTGTGATGAGAATTGGTATGTTGGTGATGCTGAGGACTAACTTCTGAGTATGTATGTGGACGCTCACAGGTGGAGATGTAAGTGAGCGCTTATCACCCGGTGTCTGATTCCACCTCTGTCTCCTTCCGCCGGTAGAGTTGGTAGAGTCACACCATTCCGGAGGTGCTTCGTGCAGCCTACTACAATCCCCGCAGGTTCCTCCTCCTGCCTGTGAGCAGGGAGGGTGTTTGTTGGTGGTGTATGTGCAGATTTTTCCTTTGGGATTTCATTAGTTTTATTTTTATGCATCAAAGATAAAAGAGCAGGAATATTAGACTTTTTGAGTAATATGAATGTGACTTTATCATATTTGATGGCAATTTACTTAAGGACACACTTAGGGCTCTTTATAAAGAAATGCAGAGAGTCTACAAAAAAATCATTGCAAGCATAATAAAGCTGGGGAAGTGGCTTCAAGATGTGTGTGATCCAGTTGTATACAGTACTTATCTGGTTATAAATACAAATTCCCTTCCTACTAAGATGCTTCTAGCTAATCACTCTAAATTACAGTCACATGGCCTGGCTTCAAGACAAAGCTAAAAGGTGTCGGCAACCTCCACCCTCAGTGTCACCTTAAGGCTTAAAAATAGCTTTCTCATGACATTGACTACTCTGCCTCCGAGCCTCTGTTTCCCCCGCTTCCCTCCCTCCCACCATACTCAGATTGTGCTAAAAGGAAACAGGGACTTCTAAAAGAGCCTACTGGGCTGGGCATGGTGGCTCATGCCTGTAATCCCAGCACTTTGGGAGGCTGAGGCGGGCAGATTACTTGGGGTCAGGAGTTCAAGACCAGCCTGGGTAACGTGGTGAAACCCTGTCTCTAGAGAAATATAAAAATTAGCCAGTCATGGTGATGGGCACCTGTAATCTCAGCCACTTGGGAGGCTGAGGCAGGAGAATTGCTTGAATCCAGAAGGCAGAGGTTGCAATGAGCCAAGATCATGCCATTGCACTCCAGCCTGGATGACAGAGCAAGACTCCATATCAAAAAAAAAAAAAGATTCTACCCAGGCATGCTGATATTTTATCTGGCCTGTGATCTAGCTGGGCATTGATGCCACACTTCCTGTCTGCCTTGTCCTGTAACTCAAATGGACAGTTACAGCAAGGAGGAGGGCATAATGCAAGTCCTTCTGACCACAGACTAATACCTGTATTCATCCAGAGCCACCATAAAGAGTTCTAGAAAACTAGGTGTAGATTTTATTAAGTTGGGAACACTTACTCTGAATGGTCTGCTAATTCCCTTTACATTCATACTCAATAATAGTGCTGATTAATAAGATCTATAGGGACAACAATCACCTGAATGTAATTGCTTTTATTTAGATCATGAATCATGACCATGTTGATGTTTTCTTTTCTTTTTTTTTTTTTTTTAAAGTACAATTTCCATTTTATTTTTCTCCAGAGAAGAGTCTGTCTCAGTCTTTAAGGACTCAGCTCCTTACATGGGCTTTGGTGGGGGACGTGGGGCAGCACCCGCAGGTCTAAATCGGGGAGGGGGTGTTCGGTCCTTGCGGGCTTCACGAGATCGATTCCTGACTACTTTGCTGTGAATTGAACGACTCACACAGTAATGCAGCTTCACACATAGCTTGGGAAGCACATAGGCATCAAATACGCTCGCCTCAGAAATGTCCCTGACCTCTGCGGCCTCCACTATGTTTCGAATGACGAATTTCTCAATGGCCTTGTCCTTGGGCACGCATCGGGCACAGTTAGTGCAGCGAATAGGCTGCACATGGCCGCGGCCCTTTTTGGCGCGACCGTTGTTCCTTCTTTTCTTTGTCATTTTGGACGTACGGACTGAAGAGAGGAGCCATGTTGATGTTTTCAAACAAATTTCTGAGACTACATAACATGCCCCAAAAGTTGATAGGAATGTTCAGCTGCAGACATTCATTATTACTTTGCAATTAGGGAGAAGCAAGTCCATTGTCGACCTAGGTTCATGGGAGGCAGAGAATTATGTAGATGATCGCTGGGTCCTACTGCAGAGAGCACGGTGGAATTGTCTACAGATCTTAACATCCAGACAGAACTCACCTTGGGGAAGCATTGGCTGCTGAGGAGTGTGGGATCTGTGCCCTTTGCCTCCAGGGAGAGCAAGCACATTAAATGGCCTTGAGTGGGCCGGGCACGATGGCTCACACCTGTAATCCCAGCACTTTGGGAGGCTGAGGCGGGCAGATCACCTGAGGTCAGGAGTTGAAGACCAGCCTGTCCAACATGGTGAAACCCCATCTCTACCTAAAAAAATACAAAAATTAGCAGGGTGTAGTGGTGGGCACCTGTAGCCCCTGTTGCTCTGTAGCCTGAGGCACGAGAATTGCTTGAACCCAGGAGGCAGAGGTTGCAGTGTGTTGAGATTGCACCACTGTACTCCATCCTGGGTGGCAGAGTGAGACTGTCTCAAAAAAAAAGGAAAAAAAAAAGGCCTTGAGTGCCTTCTCCATGAACTTGCTGCCTGTCAGTCACGGTTGTTGAGTACTTCTCCCTGCTTTCTCTAACTTGCTTTCATTAAAGTCTTTTATTTTATTTATTTATTTATTTTTTGAGACAGAATCTCACTGTGCACTGTGTCACCGGGGCTGGAGTGCAGTGGCGTGATCTTGGCTCACTGCTACCTCTGACTCCAAGTAGCTGGGACTACAGACGCCTGCCACCATGCCTGGGTACTTTTTTTTGTATTTTTAGTAGAGACAGGGTTTCACTATGTTGGCCAGGCTGGTCTTGAACTCCTGACCTCGTGATTCGCCCGCCTTGGCCTCCCAAAGTGCTGGGGTTACAGTCATGAGCCATCACACCTGGCCTCAAAGTCTTAACAACTCATATGTCAACTTGTTAATTACCAAAAGAGAGAGAAGAAAACATCAGTTTGTGGTAATGCATCTAGAGGGAGCCCTCAGGCTGATTTCTAGGCCCCACCCGGTTCTCCTCTGAGTGAGCAGTATTTTGAAGTTGCCTCCAAGAGTTGGACTTGATCATTTAGTTTCCTCTCATTTCTAAGAATTCCTGAGATTCCAGGTCAGTGCCACAGGGGAACCTTGGGAAGTGTATGTATGTCAGAAATTTAGAGGAAGAATGTCATCAGAAATTAGAACTTGAATCCACAAGAGTATGAGAGATAATTGCTTCCACTTCAGAAGTCATTATCTTGTGCCCCCAGAAGCCATGTCTGTAGAGCTGGCATGAGAACTATGGTTTAGATGGGCTGTTTGCACATTTTACTTTGCGCTACAAATTTTTTGCTTGCTTTTCTCTCTGTGGGTGTCTCTGTGTCACAGTCATGGAGAGGAACTGGATGAGGGAAGGAAGAAGGAGGCTGGGTGTGCAGGTAATTGTGCAGTAGCTGTTCTCCAGAGAATCCTACCCAACGGTCATGGGGTGATTTCTGTTTTTCCTCCACCTTTGCCCAGACTGTCTTTCTACTGTTGCCTTTGGATAGACTGGAACTCAAAAAAAAAAAAAAAATCTTAACTGCGGTTTCCTAAATCATTTGACACTCCAGTCATCCTGTAAGTATTGTTATAAGGAGTTTCCCCCAGAATAAACTGGCTTACTTTTATCTTCAAGAATGGGATCAGTAAGCTTGGCTAGATTGTCCAGTTTGTTTGGGCCCAAAGTAGATTTCTTTCTCTAACCCAGGCCTACCTAAGAGGATGCTGGGGTCTGAGTAGAGCCAGCCTAGCCTCCACGGCAGGCTGGTGACACTGCTGACGCAGACTGGTCACTGCCCTGTGGATTGCTTTATTTTTAGGGCAGAATTGCTACCAGTTATGAAGTGCAGGATGCTGTGTTAGTTAATTAACAGCTATTTATAAGTGGCTATCTATATGAGGTTCTAATCCAGAAGTTGGCAGGAAGGAGTAAATGAGAACTGAAAAACAAAATGCTAAATGCAATGTGGTATCCTGGATTGGATCCTAGAACAGAAAAAGAACATTAGTGGAAAACCTAGTGAAATCTGTGTAAAGTCTGGAGTTTTGGTAATAGTAAGGTATTAAAGTTAATTTCTCAGTTTTGATGAATGTATCATAGTTATGTAAGATGTTAACAGGAGGGGAAACAGAGAACAGTATATGGGAGCTTACTGTACTTTCTGTAAACTTAAAATGATTCATAATTAAAAATTTATTAAAAATAAAAAGAAACACCATCCAGAGTCACAATAACTTTAGTAGAGTAAGTCTCTATTGACAGATTCTTTGAAGTTTTAAGTTTTTACTGAATGCTTTATTTTGTTTTTATTTAGTTATGATTTTAAATTAATTTTGTGGTTGTTTTTTTAGAGACAGAGTCTTGCTCTGTCATCCAGGCTGGAGTGCAGTGGTACAATTATAGCTCACTGCAACATTGAACTCCTGGGTTCAAGGGATCCTCTCACCTCAGCCTACCCAGTAGCTGGGACTACAGGCGTGCACCACCACACCCGGCAAATTATTTTTTATTTTTATTTTGTGGAGATGGAGTATCACTGTGTTGCCAAGGTTGGTCTCAAACTCCTGGCCTCGAGCAATCATCCTGCCTGGACCTCCCAAAGTGCTGGGATTACAGGCGTGAGTCACTGTACCCTGCCTGAATGCTTTATTTTGAATATTTTGTATTAGAAGATATTTCTTGGTGGAACTAACACAGAAAAGCTAATAAATATGTGATTTGTTTTGAACTTTTTGTACAATCTATATCAGAGACCAACTACTTATTAAATGGTGAGTGGGAATCTCAGAATACCTTCCGTCTGGGTCCTTCAAATTGGGACTTAAGGGCCTTCAGTGTGTGCAAGGTTTAATAAGCGAAAGGATGATTTCACCCTACTGGGAAAAGATGGTATTACTGAGCAATCAAAGATAAAATTACAGGATTATAGATGAGATACAACATGTTACAGCTCTTCTCCTTGTTAAAATCAAGTGCTCAGAACTTTTCACAGGAGGACAGAGTTTTATATCCAGAGAGATTAAGTTTCCAGTGACACAATTTCACAGTGATAGGTATGCTAGCAGTCCAGGGAAGAGGAGCAGAAAAGGCAGGTCCACGTGATCCCCACGGGCTTCCTGGAGAAATTGCTAATGACAAAGCTCCAGCTCAGTCTGACCAGCTAGCAAAGTAAAAGGGCCTAGGTCAGTGTTGATATCTCAAGGAGACTTGCTTTTAGAAACCTCCATGGAGCACAGAGTAGTAATGAAGATCTCCTGCTAGAGGATGAGACATTTGGACCCTAACCCAACTGACTCTCTCTTACTTATTTTTATTTATTTTTGAGACAGTCTCGTTCTGTTGCCCAGGCCAGCGTGCAGTGAGTGGCGTGATCTCAGTTCACCACAACCTCTGCTTCCCGGGTTCAAGCGATTCTCCTGCCTCAGCCTCCCAAGTAGCTGGGATTACAGGCATGCACCATCACACCCAGCTAATTTTTGTATTTTTAGTAGAGACAGGGTTTCACCATCTTGGCCAGGCTGGTCTCGCTTGTACTCCTGACCTCAGGTGATCTGCCTGCCTCGGCCTCCCAAAGTGCTGGGATTACAGGCATGAGCCACTGCACCTGGCCCAAACTGACTACCTTAAGTAAAGGGAGGAAGAGTCTAAGGAAACACCTCTTGCAGTGGATTTTGTGGCATTCTTTAGCATGGGGCCAACTCTCTTGCAGGGCTTGATCCCTTCCCCATATTTCTCTTGCAGCAGGTCTGGCAAGGGGCCCTGGGCATTTGCATTTCCAGCAAGCTCTCAGGTGATGCTGATGCTACAGATCCGGGTACCACATTTTGAGAATCCAGACTTTCTTTTCTGAGTATCATGAATCCAGTTGAGATTTGAAATCTTTTTCCCCTATAAAGCCCTCCATTAAATTTATATCTTTTCTTAAGGTCCAATCGTTTTCTTTTCCTCCACGCTGTAGTGATAAAGATAGAAGTGGAAACTGGAGGACAAGTGTCTGTCTCTGATTGGCTTCTCTGCAGAACTGAGGACCTGAGGTAGCACTTGGGGTGGTAAAGATATAAAACCACAGGCGCTTGTAGGCTTGGGCAGAAAACATTCATCTTGATGCCTTAGCAGTGTTTTTCCGTGACTTGGAGGGCCCGGCTGTTGTCAGAGTTGCAGCTTGTTTGGAAGTCCACATGGCATGTAAGTGGACCCGCAGGGGAACCTGCTGAACAAAGGGACCCAGATTAGTGAGGTGGGTCACACTGGTGGCAGCGCCAGCTAGAGCCATCTCTCTGGATCTGCCCCATTCATGGCTGGGCTTCCTCCCAAAGAGCAAAAGGGGATCTTATCTCATAAAGCACACACTCTCCCCTTTTATCTGTTAACCCTATAAAACTGTGGGATGAGGGGTTTACTTTTCTGAATAATTATTTTTCAAAACTTGATCTCTTTTTTAAAAGTAAAAAAGTATCACCTACTGTGGAATGTTCAGACAATTCATAAAGGACAAAGAAAAAAATTGCATAATCAGATAATATCACCGTTTTAATATTTAGAGGTTTGCCTTTCAGGTTTTGTTTTTACTCTTGCTCTTGCTCTTTCACACATGTGCAAATCTTCTTCTTTCTGGGTATTATGTAGATCATGGCTGTTGTTGCCTCTGTATGGCTTTGCCTTTCACTCTGGGTACCAGCTATGTCTTTATAATCAGCTACAAGGCCCTGTTTGATAGTCATTATTTCCCTATCACTGCCTAAGCTCATCGCCTCTTACTCCCTCTGCTCCCGTTTGGCTGGTTTCCTTTGCTAATCTGTGCACACGCTGCTCACCTCATGCTCAAGGCCTCTCTACTCACTGTTCCTTCTACTTGGAATGCTGTTCCCCAGTTCCTCACTTCTTTCTGGTCTTTATTCAAAAGTCCCTTCCATAGCGAGACCTTCTTGGACCCCTTTAACATTTAACATACTTTTTATTTATTCATTTTTTTGAGACGGAGTCTCCCTCTGTTGACAGGCTGGAGTGCAGTGGAGCGATCTCGGCTCACTGCAACCTCTGCCTCCTGAGTTCAAGCGATTCTCCTGCCTCAGTCTCCCAAGTAGCTGGGATTACAGGTGCACGCCACCACGCCTGGCTCATTTTTGTATTTTTAGTAGAGATGGGGTTTCACCATGTTGGCCAGAATGGTCTCAATATCCTGACCTCATGATCACCCACCTTGGCCTCCCATAGTGCTGGGATTACAGGCGTGAGCCACTGCGCCCCTCCTATTTCACACACTTCTTCCCATAAACTTCTTTCATTTCTTTCCTCCTTAGAAAGCATGGCTTTCTTAATATGTATTCTACATTTTACTTACTTGTCTTAACTATGGTCAGCTTCTCCAGCTAGAATATAAACTCCATGACAAAGGGCATCACTGGGTTGCTTTCTGCACTGTCCCCAGGCCAGTGCCTGATGCAGGGTTGATACCCCATAAAAATCTGCTTTAAGATGTCAAATGAATGAGCTTAACAATACATCATAAATTATATTCCATATTCCATGACATATTTTTCTATATCAAGATTTTTAATAGCATCAATTTTTCCCATTGTATCAATATATGACTATACCACAGTTAATTAAACATGAATTTAATAATATACCACAATTTGTTCAAATGTTATCCTCTATTAACTTCAGTATTGTAAGTTTTTGCTTATTTTGCTGTTATAATCGGCACCTTAGCAATCAACCTTGTATGTATTTGCTCAAATCCTGATAATTTCCTAGAATAAATTTTCAGAAATTAACCATCTGGGTCAAGAAGAATATATCTTTAAGGTGTTTGATCTACATTCTCAAATCACTACGCAAAAGGCTGTTTCTCTAAGCAGGGATTTCTAATGCTGATTTCTTTGCACCTTTGACAATACTAGACATTATTTTTCAAAAATATTCCAATTTTTATGAGTAAAAAGTGGTAACTCATTAAATAATTTTATGTTCCTTAGGTTACTGGTAAGATTGATCTTTTTTATATTTTTAAAAATTGGATACGTGTACTTCTTTTCTTTTCTTTTCTTTTTTTGTTTTTTGTTTTTGAGATGGAGTTTCGCTTTTGTTGCCCAGGCTGGAGTGCAGTGGTGGGATCTTGGCTCACTGCAGCCTCTACTTCCTGGGTTCAAGTGATTCTCCTGCCTCAACCTCTCAAGTAGCTGGGATTACAGACTCCTGCCACCACACCTGGCAAATTTTTGTTTTTAGTAGATGCCGGGTTTCACCATTGGTGTCAGGCTGATCTTGAACTCCTGACTGCAAGTGACCCACCTGCCTCCGCCTCCCAAAGTGCTGAGATTACAGGCATGAGCCACTGCGCCTGGCCTGGATATGTATATTTCTTTTTATCCATTCTTAGTGTATGTCCTTTGCTTAACTGGTGGGGGGTTAATTAGCTTTCTTTTAATGCTTTGCAAGTGTCCTTTATATAGATAAGAATTTAAAAACATGTATGGTTAATATTCTTTGCCATTTGCTTTTAAATATCTTCATGTTGTTTTTTTTCTACCATTACCTTGATCTTGACTTTGTGTTGTTTCCTGATATACAGAACATTTATATGGACTAGGATATGCATATATTTTATGTTTTGAACTGTTTTCAATGTAACGCTTAAAAAGTTTAACTCATCCTAAGACCGTATGAGCATTTCTATTTATTTCTCCTAGTTACATTATGGTTTCATTATTTTCCCCAAATTGTTATTCAGTCCTCCAATTCCACTTATTGAATAATGTCCTTTTCCTCCCTGACTTGACATTTCTTTTATTACATACTAATTTGAATGTGTTATTTCGTTGTTTTGGCTCTGACTATTTTATTAACCTGTGCCTTTCTGTAGGAAAAACCTACTTTAAAAATTATTAGAGTTTTATAATGTGTTTTTCATATT
Source organism: Macaca nemestrina (assembly GCF_043159975.1). Taxonomy (NCBI): domain Eukaryota; kingdom Metazoa; phylum Chordata; class Mammalia; order Primates; family Cercopithecidae; genus Macaca; species Macaca nemestrina. The sequence goes on from NW_027257565.1 coordinate 255,850, forward strand.
TCAGACTACAAACTGCTTCTCATTTTTGATTTCCAAAATTATCTTAATTATTTAGCATCCGTATTTTTCTTGAAGAAGAAATTCAGAATCATTTTTTTCCAAGCTCCAATGTTTAAACTTGCATCAGTTTCGCAAATACATTTGGGAAGAAATTACTGCTGTTGGCTAATTCAATTAGCAAATTATGTAGTCCCTTTCTTTAGTGCCATTATGAGATATGATCTGATATGCACTGCTCCTGGGACAATTCCCAGTTTCTGGAAGCTCTTCATCTAGCAAAGCTCTGTTCCTCCAGGTGCCGTCTTTTCCTGCTCCTTCCTACCTCATTTCCAAACATTAGGAGACAGGGCCTTCGATGAAAACCATGATTTCAGGATATGGTGCTATTGGAGCTTCCCTGTCTTCCCATGAAGCCTGTCTGTTTGTGGGTAAGGAGGGGAGTTGCATTCACCAGCATGCAATGTACTGACTGCCTTTCCCATCCTGACTGCTAAGTAGGCATGGATGTCACAGAATGGATGTAGAACGATGGCGAAACAATGTGTGTTTTATTATTGACGTGATAGCATGTGCTAAAGAAAGAACGGAAACAACGGAAGCCCATGGTACAGGATAACTGGTCAGCGATTTTATTGGTACAAATCTGAGTCTGGGGGACACAGTGAAGATATCCTCAGAGTCTTATTTTTGTTTCAGAGGTTTCCCTTTTATGAGACACAACCCTGGGTCAGTCGGTTTTTAACAAAAACAGTAGTTAATTCTTATATATAGTTTTTGCTTTCTAGGTTAAGCATCATTCTAAGTCCTTTCCACATATAAACTCATTTAATTCTCACGACTGTCTTATGTGAGAAATCCTATTATGATTCAGGTTTATTGCTTATCTCAGTTGAACTCCTTATGCCTTACAGCAGGTAGAAATTCACTTTAGATTTTGGCATCAGGTGGTCTATCAAATTAATTTTTAGTGTGCGCTTCATCCTTTTCTATCTTCGTTAATATTTAAAAGTTATAGTTAGGGAGACACCTATGGCTGCTAACCAGGTATATTTTAAACTCGAATTCATCTTTTATAAACCTTTTATTAGAAAATAAAACCCATACACAAAATTTAGAAAGCAGATGTATCCCTTAATGAGTCCTAAGGCAAACACTATTATAACCACTACCCACGTTGTGAAATAGATCTTTGCCAATCATTTCAGAAGCTTTTCCCATTGTCTCCTCCCAAGGTTGGCCCTCTCTTTTCCACCGAAGTAACCACTATCCTGACTTTTCCAGAATCACTTCCTTGAGTTTTTGTATAATTTTATCACTAATGTACCCCTCTAATGACTATAGTTTAATCTTGCCCAATTTTTAAAATCTTGACATACTTTTTACATCTATTTTAGTCTGCAGGTTTCTTCTCCATCTCTTATTCTTTACAATTTACCTATAAAAGAACCTGGGGTCCCTTGACCTAAAGAGTTTTCTAAAGTATAGGTTTTGCTGACTGTGTACTTGTGATCCCCATTCAACACTTTCCTCTGTCCTTTCCATTCTCTGAAAATTGGCAGATAGATCCAGAGACTTGATTGGATTTGGGGTTGATACATTTGGCAAGACTATAAATGGTGCTGCGTTCTTTCATTAAGAGGCACATGATATCTGGTTGTCTCTCTTTTTATGATGTTAGCAGCTGTTGATGCCCAATGCCTAGATCCATTAATTCATTGGAGGTTGCAAAACTGTTTTCTTCTACTTTTTTCATTGGGTAATTGGAATAATTTTAGAACAAGATATTTTCCTCATTTATTGTTTGACACTCTGTGCTACAATTCTTTTAGGAAAAGCCGAAAAGATGCCTCATTCTTTTCTTTTATCAAGTGTCTAATTAAAGAACTGGTTGCCTATCATTCTACAAAGGTGAACAAACAGGTTTTTAGGAAATATTACTATGAATTCATGTATTTGGAGCTATTTGAAAAGTCTTTTCTGGGCACAGTGGCTCATGCCTGTAATCCCAGGACTTTGGGAAGCAAGGTGGGTGGATCACGAGATCAAGAGATCAAGACCATCCTAGCCAACATGGTGAAACCCCGTCTCTACTAAAAATACAAAAAAAATTATCTGGGCATGGTGGCACATGCCTGTAATCCCAGCTACTCAGGAGGCTGAGGCAGGAGAATCGCTTGAACCTGGGAGGTGGAGGTTGCAGCGAGCTGAGATCACGCCACTGCACTCCAGCCTGGCAGCAGAGTGAGACTCCATCTCAAAACAAGAGAAAAGTCTTGATCCTTTTAAAGATCCAATTGTCTCATTTGCTTCAAGGTTGCCTTTGAGTCCTTGTGTCGTGACTGTAGTAGTCATTCCTAGCTTTCTTGTTGTCTAGCACGGCAAGATATTCCAGGATCATGTGGCACCCTTCCTAGAATTAGGATTTTTTTTTTCCCCCACAAAAAGCTGGGTTTCTTTTTGTGGCAATGGCACTTCAAGATTGCTACGGTTTTTGAGGGCTAGGGAGGTTTTGTAGAGTTTGTCATTGTTTTTTAAGGTCTCTTTACTGGTTAGAATTAAGAAATATATATGTTTATATGATATCTCAAGGGTTTATACTAACACTTCCAATTCAAATCACAGTTACAGGATTTGATACTCACCTGTATTCCAACTGCTCACTCTTTTTCTACATTGAGTATGTTGGTTCACAGAGATGCAGGAAACGATGAATTAGAATATTCTGTAATTATTGACATACTTTATCCAATAATAGTGCACATATCCTGTGAATAACAATATTGATGCTACAGCACCAGTATAATTAACTGAGAAATTAAATCTTTTTATTGCAGCACATACTCTCCCCAGTGTCTCTCCATCTTTAAATATGCTATATCTATAGTATCTGAGTTTACAGCCGTTATACATTGTACTTTATCCCTATTGGTTCTATTTATCTTAAATATATCTATTTATATATCTATGTGTATATATCTCAGACTACCACCTTTTTTTTTTTTTTTTTTTTTGAGACTGGGTCTCACACTGTCACCCAGGCTGGAGTGCAATGGCACGAGCTCGACTCACTGCAAACTCCACCTTTGGGGTTCACATGGTTCTCCTGCCTCAGCCTTCCCAGTAGCTGGGATTACAGGCAGGCACCACCACACTCAGGTAATTTTTTGTATTTTTAGTAGAGACAGAGCTTCACTATGTTGACCAGATTGGTCTCAACTCCTGACTTCATGATCCGCCAGCTTCAGCCTCCCAGACTGCTGGGATTACAGGCGTGAGCCATCACGCCCAGCCCAACTACCACCAATTCTTTTTTTTTTTTTTTTGAGATGGAGTCTCACTCTGTTGCCCAGTCTGAAGTGCAGTGGTGTGATCTCCGCTCACTGCAAGCTCCACCCCTGGGTTCATGCCATTCTCCTGCCTCAGCCTTCTGAGTGCTACAGGTTCCCGCCACCATGCCCAGCTAATTTTTTGTATTTTTAGTAGAGACAGGGTTTCACCGTGTTTGCCAAGATGGTCTCGATCTCCTGACCTCGTGATCCACCCACCTCGGCCTCCCAAAGTGCTGGGATTACAGGCATGAGCCACCACGCCTGGCTGCCACCAATTCTTATATCAATGTCTCCATAGTCATTTTGGTTATTAAAATCAATCTCACATTGTAGTCGGCACATCCAAGACAGCTCATGAGAATAAGCTTCCCTGAGTTCTTGCCTGTTTTCTCACTGGGCCCTTTATACTTAAATGTCAGCTTTGCTGGATATACAAAATTTGTCACACATTATTTTACAAATCTAAAATATGTTACATCATTTGTTTTTGAAATGAAACATTGCAGTTGAAATGTCTGATGATAATCTAATTTTGTTTTCCTTCCATCTTTTTCTTAAAGGCTCAGGTAATTTAAAAATATCTTTCTATAAGGTTTAGTAATTTTACTGGAAAATTTTTTTTGTGTTGGTTGTTTTGGGTTGACATTTAGGGGTATACATGAGGCTCTTTCAATACAGTTGGAGCTCCACATTCATGGGCTCCACATCCATGGATTCAACCAACTGCAGGTCAAAAATATTTGATAAAATGAAATAAAAATAACAATACAACAGTAAAAATAATATAAATAAAAGATACAGTATAACTATTAGCATAGCATTTAAATTCTTTAGGTACTATAAGTAATGCAGGGATGATTTAAAGTCTACAGGAGGATGGGTGTAGGTTATATGCAAACACTGACATTTTCTTTCAAAGACTTGAGCATTTGCAGACCTTGACAACTGTAGGGGGTCCTGGAACCAATTTCTCATGGATACTGAAGGATGACTGCATATACTTCCTTTAATTTTAATTGTAGGAGAGTTTTCTCAATTTATAGTTTGTTTTGTTTTGGTTTGTTTGCTGGGATTATGCCTGTAATCCCAGCACTTTGGGAGGCTGAGGTGGGTGGATCACCTGAGGTTGAGAGCTCGAGACCAGCCTGGCCAACATGGTGAAAACCCATCTCTACTAAAAGTACAAAAATTAGTTGACATGGTGGTGGGCATCTGTGATCCCAGCTACTCGGGTGGCTGAGGCAGAAGAATCACTTGAACCTGGGTGGCAGAGGTTGCAGTGAGCCGAGATCATGCCACTCACTGCCCTCCAGAATGGGTGACAGAGCAAGATTCACTCTCTCAAAAACAAAACAAAAATCAAGATTGCTTTCCTAACTTAACAGAGCTTCTTTTAGAGAGAGAGAGAGAGAGAAAGAGTGTGTGTGTATGTGTGTGTGTAGTATAGTGTAGTGTTTAAGAAGAGAATGATTTGTTTACTGAAGTGTATTAACTCCACTCTCCCCCACATTTCTCTGAACCTTCTCTTTGCTTTGTCTCCTTCATTTTTGTCCTCAGTTTTAATTCTACTCTCAGCAGTTTCTCCTCAGTATGAAGCCGTGGCCTGAAAAAAGTTCTGGTGGGTTGTATGGAAAATTTGCAGGTCTAGGCTGTGTCTGCCCCTCCAGGCTCTCCACAGATCTCTCTTACAATCTGCTGTGGGGATGGGACATGTGCTTCTGATGCCAGCTGCTGTTCTCACACAGGGCGCCAGGCTTTCTGTGGATACCTCCCGCTATTGAGTGTTCCTCTGGCTCCAGGTCCAGCAGAGCTCTCATTGCTCACTCTATTTCCCTGCACAGATGCTGATAGCATGCAGATTTTGTGCTATTACTGGTTTATTTCCATTCGCTTATGCTTTGAGGTTGATGAGAACAACCTTGTCACCTAGTTTTGTAATAAATATTGTCTGTGGGTTTTTTATTTGCCATTCTAGTTCTATTTTTATTTGGGAATTTAGAGAGATTAAAAAAACGATACCACTGCTGCCAACATTTTCCGAGAACTCTCATTTTATTTTGTATGTACATAGTTTTCATCAATCAACAGATATTTATTAAATGGTCTATGGCAGGTCCTATTATAGACACCAACGATATAGCTATGAACAAAACAGAGTTTCTACCCTCAAGACATATAATAGGAAAATAATGGTATTGATCATATACACCACCAAATAAGTGAGAAAACATCAAATATAAGTAAATTTCAAGAAGTAAATGAAAGGAGATAATATGTATCTATTCTTTTAAACCATTTGATTACATATACACACACACACTTTATATACACACATATACATATTATATATATGTATATATACACACATATACATATTATATATATGTATATATACACACATATACATATTATATATATGTATATATACACACATATACATATTATATATATGTATATATACACACATATACATATTATATATATGTATATATACACACATATACATATTATATATATGTATATATACACACATATGTACATACACACAAAGATATTTGACTTACATACAAATATTTTTGAATAGTATTTTCTGGATTACAAAGCGTGTTTCCATATAATGCATTCTTTTATCTTTTTATGAATAGGCAGATAAGGTAGATTTTACTCCCTATGTGACAGAGGAGGAATCTCATGTTTAATAATTGTAAGTGACATCCAATACACTTATAGCCAAAGCTTCATCAAGAATATTTTGAATCTGAATCTCCTTTTTTAAAAGTTAATATTCTATTTTTTAATACCACATTACATAAAACACTGTGCTGGGGGTTAGAGATGACACCTTTTCGGCCCAAATAATGAAGTTTCAATTAGAGACAGTAAGATATATGCTTAGTGCTGTCAGGTGCAGGGAGTGGCGGGGCAGGCCTGAAAGAAGTTCCGTGCGAGTGAGGAAGCATCAGCTGTCTTCGCGGTGGGATGTCCCGGGGAAGCCTAATGAAGGAGATTGTATCTGAGTGGCCCGTGCATATAGAGAGACGGGGCATTTCTAGTTAGAATGCACCAAGTGAACAAAGACAGGTAGGCATATCCTTAACGTAGCTGGAGGAGAGTGGGAGTTCAATCGACTGTTTAGTTTTTCTTCATACACTCATCATTCAACGAGTTTTTAAGTTACTATGTGCCAGGGCAGAGATAGAAAGATAGATAGGGAAGGAGGTTAGTCTAGTGGGGGAGACGATCCCCACCTGATTTGAAAGTGAGATCTTTCCGTGGGACTGAATCTTCACTCACCTGCAGCATGGGACAGAAACAGGCAGCCGGGGGAGGAGGAGCAGAGGATTTTAGTGCTGAGATTCTGAGCCATTTTCTTGGCAGCCTGCTTGGTGTTCCTAACCTTGAAAAAAATCAATTTGCTTGGAGCATATTATGTCTGAAAAGCACCCGTGGGGGAAAAGACTAGAAAAGTGTGTTGAGCGTTAGATGTTAGCGGAATTTAAATGTCATGATAAGGAATTTATTTTGGGGTAGTAAAGCATGGTTGAGAGTTTTTGACAAGACTGACCTAAGATGCCAGCACATCCATGAATTCGGCCAAAAGTTCAAAAATCAGTTCCACCACTCTCTGAAAAGATGACTGACATATTGAAGAATTTATTTAAACCCCCTGAGCTTCATTTTCTTGATCTGTTAAAAATGGGAATTTATGTATTTATTTTGTATTTGTATTATGTATTTATTTTATTATGTATTTATCCACTGACACCTCATTTATTCATTCATTTTTAAGGTTAACTGATATTTAATAATTACTCAGTTCTGGTCGAGCTCCGTGGCTCAAGCCCGTAATCCCAGCACTTTGGGAGGCCGAGGTGGTGGATCACGGGGTCAGGAGATCGAGACCATCCTGCCTAACACAGTGAAACCCCATCTTTACTAAAAAATACAAAGAATTAGTCAGACACGGTGGCACACGCCTGTAGTCCCAGCTACTTGGGAGGCTGAGGCAAGACAATGGCGTGAACCTAGGAGGCGGAGGTTGCAGTGAGCCGAGATCACACCACTGTCGCCTGGGCAACAGAGCGAAACTCTGTCTCAAAAAAACCCAACAATAAATAAATAAATAAATAAATAAATAAATAAATAAATACTCAGTTCTGGAGCTATATGGTCAAATGTAGTAGCTACTCACTCAAAGGAGCTATTGAACAATTGTAATGCAGATAGTCTGAATTGAGATGTGCTATCAGTGTGAAATATACACTTGATTTGGAAGTCTTAGTATGAGAAAAAGAATATAAAATACCTCATTAATAATTTTTATGTTGAATACATCCTGAAAGGAAAGAAGAAATAAGTTTAAGAGAGCTATTGTACAGCATGGTGACTATAGTTAATGGTGATACATTATATTATTGAAAAATTCCAAGAGAGTTGGTGTTAAGTGCTCCTGCCACAAAAATTATAGCTATGTAAGGCAATACACATGTTAATTAGCTAGATTTAACTATTCCACAATGTAGATGTGCTTCAAATGCATAGAATTTTATCTTTCAATTAAAAAATAAATTTGAAAAAATGTTTTTTGAAATTAATTTCATGGTTCTCTTTTTCAAAAATATGTCATTTAGAATATTTAAATGTAGCCTCTTTTATAGCTTGTACTGTATTTCTATTGGACGATGCTGCTCTAGATACTGGGTGTACAATATTGAATAGTGGTCAGAGACAAATAGTAAATAAGCACGTTTAAATATCAAAGTCATCTAATTCTAGACTGTGAAATAAGTGCTGTGATCTTCCCAACTGCTTCTCATCCCACCTTTGCTCTCTCCGGCCCCTCTATTCATTTGCGGCATTTTCCTAGCCACTTTTCTTGGTTAGTGGGGCTTCTCTAACTTACACAGTTGTCCTCTCTTAGGAACTCTGGCTAATTTTTCCCTTTTGGGGTCTTGCAATTACTGTGACCATCTGTTTAAATATTTCTTCAGTGACTAAAAAACAAACTAAAGTCATTCAAATTCTGAAGGCAAACAGAATTCTTCATCCCTCTTCAGTAGAAATCTTCATTCTCTCTTTCCTTTATTGTCAAAATGACCATTTCCCCCAATACTATGGAAATTGGGAGTTTTCATCCACAGAGTGGGTGGTTTGTATCCAAATAGCAGGGCATATGTCTGTCTAGTTCATGCCAGCCTTCCTGTAGACACTACAGCTTCCCCATGGGACTCAGAACATTACTCACCTTCTAGCCATAGGACACATCCTTTGTATGTAGACAAACTCACACAATAACATGTCATTCCCATTATATCCATTTCAGTACAGTATATGAATGACACTTTATGCCAGTTGGCCTTTTCCTGAGACAAAGCAATCATATTAGTAAGAAAGCAAGGGAGATATTACATTAGGTGGAAAACAGAGTTAAGTGACCAAGTTAGAAATCGTTAATGAATGGCTGTGTCAAGTCATTCAACTATTTAGTTCATGTTTATCAAGTCTGTTTTATAAATCCAGACCTGTGTCAGGCACTGGCTATGATGGAAGGATAATTTCTAAAGTTCTTATAAATTTGCTGCCTAATTTCTAAAGTTCTTGTAAATTTGCTGCCTTTAAGATGTTAAAAGATAATTCTAAAACATAAACAAAACGCTAATAAAGCAATTAAAGGACAGGACCAAATCAAAATGTATGGCAAGCATGTTAAGGACTGGGAGAGGTCAGGAAGGAAGATGTGGATGAAATTTGCAGACATCTTGAAAAAACTCTTGGATAAAATGGACCTTGATATCTGGATGTGACTTAAACAGGTCAGGAGGAGAGAGAACAGCTTGACCCAAATGGAGTGGAACGGGATGCATGAGCGAAAACAGTGGGAGACAGTGTTGCCCAGGACCCTATAGTCAATCAGGAAATGTGACTTCCAGGCCTTTTGATCCCAGTAAAGTGGGAGAGAAGAGACACCATTTTCTGCATTTTGGTTTTCTCCAAAGTTAAATACCAGAATATAAGCAACAACATGCATAACACTGGAAATAGTTGCATTTATTGGACATTCTATCTTACTACAGGGTATGTGCTGAGAGGTGCAGTTATTTCTGCATCTTGCAGAAGGTATCATATGACTATTGCCTTCAGGTGTAGCTTAGTAGCAACTGCAAGTGGGGTTTCATTATAGCCACAGAATGTCTTTTGCCAAAATGAACACCAGTTATCAGGATCATAGAATGTCTAGCCAGTGCTCAAAGAAATTCATTCCATATACTACCCAGGAGCCAACATGAACAAAATACTCCTCGTTATTATTCACTTCCTGAATGAGTTTCACCTCCAAGCAGAGGATGCCCAGAAAAGAAAAAAAAAAAAACAACTTAAGCTTCAAATTTCAACATATCTTTGGGCTTTTGAAATCATTTAAATGAATCTTTTAGGCTTTTTCTCTAGAACAGATTTATTGAGATATAATTCATATGTCACAAAACTCACCTATTTAAAGTATAAAATTCAAGGGTTTTAGGTATATTCACAGAGCCGTGTGACTGCCAGATCTACAGTAACCTTGGAAACTCTTTACCCATTAGCAATCACTCCTCATTTCCCTTCCCACCTCCCTCCTCCCTGCTCCCCGACTGCCCCCTGATTCCTAGACAATCACTAATTCACTCTCTGTGTTTATAGATTTTCCTATTCTGGAAATATCATGTAAACAGAGTCATACATTATGTGGTCTTTTGTGATGGATTGGCTTCTTTTATTTAGCGTAATGTTTTCAAGATTCCTCCATGTTGTAGCCTCTATCAGTATTTTATTCTTTTGGTTGCAAATACCATGCCATTGTATGGACATACCACATTTTATTTACTCCCTCTGCAGTTGGCAGACATTTGGGCTGTTTCTACTTTGGGGCTATTATGAATGATGTGGCTATAAAAACTCATGTAAAAGTTTTTATGTGGACATATATTTTTATTTCTCCTGAATCAAATACATTTAATTCTCATTTTCCACAGGAGTTATGTTCTATAAAGTTGTCATCATCACTGAATTAGCAAATACTGAGCCACTGCTCCTAGGTAAAATACAGGATTAGGTCTGGGAGACTGCTGGTCACAATATTTTTGTCAATCCATCCATATGTAACCTTGTTTTGTGTGTTTCTGTTTAGAGATACTTTACTGAAAAAAAATACATATATATATAGTAAATTTCTTTGCTTTTTAACCTCACAACAATGCTATCCACTATGCTTTTTTATCGATTGTTATCTCTGGAATTCATAAATTTAGACAACTTTTTTCCATCACTCCATTACTCTCTATGCATGTTTCTTTAGCATTTTCTGGAGTGGTCTCACATACAGATCAGTGAATTTCCTCTCTCTCCTTCTGGATGTAAGTACTAGTGCTTGATTAACATTGAACTCAAGGCCAACAGCACTATGATGCATGCCTGAGTGAAGCTTACCTAACGCGTGTGTTTTCTCCATAAGGAGTTTCACCGAACTCCTCACTCTGCCATTCTGAAAGTGCATGTCTCCCTCTTAGGCTTTTTATCTTCACCTAAAGCAAAAGAGAATGAGGACAATCATCTGAATTAACTTAAAGAAATCTTTATAACAGAAGAGAAACGTGTTTGGGGATTAGATTTCTAGCCAGAGTCAGTGAGGTTTTCCATCCTGATTGAATTCTTCTGAAAACTTTTTAATGTTGCAAAATGCTTTGACTGAGCAGCCTTAGGTTACTCCACAAGCATTCTTTTTATTTCTTTCAGCAGTATGGACGGTACATTTAAAAAGTCTGACTGAATTTTTGCCTCCAGTTTGAAACTCATATTTTAAAGATAATTTTAAAGCCAGAAATTTTAAATATATTCACTGAGGTCAATTCATCAAACTTTATGGAGTTTCTACCCTGGTTCATATATCAACCTTGCTCTGGATGCAGCAAGACACTCTAATGAAAGTGATGTCTTAGTTCTTTTTGTGCTACTATAACAGAGCACCACAGCCTGAGTAATTCATGATGAACATAAATGTATTTAGCTCATGGTTCTGGAGGCTGGGAAGTCTAAGACAGAGGGGTTGCATCTGGTGAGGGTTTTCTTGCTGTGTCATAACACGGTGGAGGGCATTACATGGTGACCGAGAGGAAGTGAGGGTTGAACAGCAATCCCACTCTCTTGATAACAAACTCACTCTCTCTGTAACAGCATGAATCCATTCACGACAGCTCAGACCTCTTAACGGTCCCACTGCTCAACACTGTTGTGTTGGGGATTAAGTTTCCAACACATTCAAACCATAGCAGATGATATAATCTAGAGTTGCAAAGAGCCATTAATTTGGGATTCTGGTAGCTAAGAATATGCAATTAAAATTCTGCATAGTTGGCTGGGCGTTGGTGGCTCGTACCTGTAATCCCAGCACTTTGGGAGGCCAAGGTGGGCAGATCACTTCAGGTCAGGAGTTCGAGACCAGCCTGGCCAATATGGTGGCCATCTCTACTAAAAATATGAAAAATTAGCCAGACGTAGGGTGTATCCTTGTAATCCCAGCTACTCAGGAGGCTGAGGTGGAAGAATCACTGGAATCCAGGAGGCAGAGGTTGCAGTAAGCCGAGACTGCACCACTGCACTCCAGCCTGGGAGACAGAGTGAGACTCCATCTCAAAAAAAAAGAAAAAAAAATTCTGCATAGCTGTGTATCCATCAGTGTCATTAGAGCAGTTAGTGTTAGTGGCACTTAAAATTGCACTATGTGAATAACTGGCCCCTTTTATAAAGTATCTCCCTAAGTGTGTACTGTTGGCATGAAAGGCTGCCTAACTTTTCAGGGCCTCACAGCCCCTCTATTATCAGGTACCTAAAATTGCCTGGTCCCTCTTGTACAACTATGGCATAACTATATCCCATGATACATTATTATATAACAATTGGTTTTCCTCTTCTATTATTTTTTATTTTTCTATATGATAATGAGATTGTCCAGGAAAACAGAAGTCTAGGAATACATATATTAAAACTACCATTGCGAAACTAACATATTTCCCTACTGAACCCTCAAGTTAGTGTATAAATTGTTGTCATCTCTGGTTCTTTACCTGGACATCTTTCTGTCAGTTGGAAAAATGTTGGGTTGCCATAGACCTCCCTGTGTTACCTGTCTCCTCTTTTGACTTTTATGTCACACAAGTTACTAATCCCACAAACGAACCCTCTGCTCCATTCATTCAGTACACATTTGAAGGTCCTCCAGTGTGGTAAAGGTGCTAGGTGCTGGCTCCTCACTATCAATGAGACAATTTCCTAGACCTTAAAGAAGTTTTATCCTCTCATGAGGTGGACTAATATGAAAACAAGTAAGTACAGTAATTCCATGTTCTGTAAAAGAATATACAAGGCACCCAGGAGACCCAAAGACTGGTTCTCACTTCTCCCAGACAGTAGAGAGAGCCAGAAGTGGTTTCAGGTTGGTGCAGTGGCTCACTCCTGCAATCCCGGCACTTTGGGAGGCCAAGGCAGGAGCATTGCTTTAGCCTAGGAGTTCAAGGCCAGCCCGGAAAACAGGTTGTAGACATTCTTTCTCTGCAAACAATAAAAAAGTATTATCCAGGTGTGGTGGCATGTGTCTGTGATCCTAGCTACTCTGGAGGTTGATGTGAAAAGATTGCTTGAACCCAAGGAATTCCAGGCTGCAGTGAGCTATGATGGCACCACTGCACTCCAGCCTGAGTGACAGAGCAAGACCCTGTAGCAAAAAAAAAAAAAAAAAAAAAAAAAAGAAGGAAGAAGAAACAGCTTCACCTCAAGCAAGTGATGAGATGAGCCAGGAAGAAAGATTCTAGTACAACTGATTTAGACATGGAGTGATTCAGAAGGGCATTCCAGCATTTCCTTTAAGAAAGGCTTAAAGATGAAAACCCATATAGACAGTCCTGATTTACATTATTTTTTTTTTATCTTACAATTAGGAGAATGTGAGTCCAATATGAGACTCTAGTTCTTTGATTATAATACTTCCCCTTATTTTCTGTCTGCTTCTCCAATTCTCCTGGTGCCAGCCTCCTTGATAACAGGGCATGGAGTCATATTCATCTACCACAGCATCTAACACAATTAGTAGGTCCTTAAAAATGTGTTGGGTAAATGAATACCATAAATCCATTTTTCATTCATTAAGGGCAACTCTTTGCCCTGGAAACTAGTTCTCAGTCATTTTGTGTGGTGATGCTGGCCTTTGTCTCTGGGCCCCTAGATTTTCTTTAGACATTTCTAGCTGTTAGAGCTTCAGGGAGAAAGGCCAGGCATGGCTGGAGTTTCCATTGGAAGTGGCGAAACAGATGCACAGATTCTAAAGAGAATGCACAGATGAACAGATACACAGGTTCTAAAGCTGAGAATTAAGCTCTGGCTTATGAACTTGTTCCTAATTTTAAAAAATTACACTCTTTGACCTATGTCATGTATAAGTAGGTAGAAAAAATGGTATAATTCAAGCACCCACTTTCACCTTGATAATCTTCCTTTTTAAAAAAGGGTGAGACTTGATTTCATTCTTTTTTATGACTGAGTAGTATTCCATGGTGTGTGTGTGTGTGTGTGTGTATGTGTGTGCGTCTGTGTGTGTGTGTGTGTGTATATATTTTTACATTTTCTTTATCCAATCATCTATTGATGGTCACTTATGTTGATTCAGTATCTTTGCTATTATGAATAGTGCTGCAATAAACATAAGAGTGAAGTTATCTTTTTAACACAATGATTTTTTTTCCTTTGGGTAGATACCCATTAGTGGGATTTTTGGATCAAATGGTAGTTCTACTTTTAGTTCTTTGTTATGCTAATAGCCCAGACTTCACTGCTCTGCAATATATCTGTGTCATAAAACTGCACTTGTACCCCTCAAATGTATACAAATTGTAAAAAGTGAGACTAATATATATCCTCTAGTATGTAGTAAAGAGACACCAAGTTTGGTCTTTCATTCCTCTTACATGATCTACTCCTCATTTAATGGGCTGGAACCCTTCAGGAACTCCCTGATTTGCCTCTTCCTGGTGATCCTGGTCTATGCCATCTCCCTGGCTTCCATGCCATCTCCTAGGCTTGACAGGGGAGGTAGGTAGCTCAGGGGCCCAGGAAGCCAACCCTGCCCCTTCCCTCCAGGTCCATTTCATCTCCATAGTATTCCACACAGATGTAAAAGTATTCATACTTTTTTGGTTTTTTTTTTCTCTGTGGAGAAAACTTAAAGCACTTTGGCTTTAAACTCTTAGCAAGAGTATTGCCAAAGGGCACAACCTCAGGGCTACTAGATTTCCTAGCAGGAGAGGACCCACTGGGAAAGCTCCTCCTCTCTCCAGTGGTCCTTTTCCACTCACTGACCACCTCCATCCCAGCACCAATGTCTGGAGTCTCTCCCTGAACTTCAGGTCAGCCTCCTGCTCCTGGGACACACACACCCCTCTTCCTTCCAAGGATGAAATGCTAATTATCAGAGATATTACAGACTAATGCCTTAAGGAGGAAGGAGTTCATTTCCAAACTACCACATAATTTGTAAGGCAACACTCTCTCTAGCAGTCTGGACATCTTATTACTCCGCAGATAAACTATGTAATTCCCTTCTTCCAGCCAGTGCCACCTTCATCCTCCTCACCATCCAATTGTAAATTGTACTCTCTGGGCTCACTAGGAATAAGAGAAGGGGCCATCGTGGGGCCATATACTCATTGCAGCTGGCTCTTTAGCAAAGAGATGCTTGGCTATTGCTGCACCCTTAAGGAACAGATTAACTTCTTATCTAAAAGTCTGTTCTACCCTCCGTTTCTAACTAAGCAGGAGGGGAAGCAATGGATTACTTTCCCCTTCATAAGTATGGGTAATTGATGACCTGCGCACACAATAGCGGGTCACAGGCTCTGACCAAGGTTTTATTTTTTTCTGAATTACGGTTCATTTTCATTAAGTCTTACAAAGGAATAAAATTCCAGCGGGATTTAAGCATTTTGTGCAGCATTTAATGAATCACCTTTCCTGAAGAAAAGGAAAATTACACAAACTCTCCCAGAAAATCCAGCCAGCATAGTCATCATAGCTTTATGATACAGAATCGAGTTAATTATGAAAAACACTCAATTCCTTAAAGAAATCTTTAAAAATCTTGAACATCGTGGCCATGTATCCTGGTGAGGCTAAAATTGGTCAAAAGCAGAGCAGAATAATAAATGATAATTTCTGCTAAATAATTCAGGCTATCTGAACTCTGATATTTTACTGACTTTAATGAGTATAATGGGTCCAATTAGAGACTGCTTTCCTTTACTGTGCCAGACTCAATATGCTCGCTCTTAATTGTGGGCTCCGTTTTTATTTGGATAACTCATCTCCACAAATTTGTCCTGAAATCCCAGTATCTGGCGTTAATAGCTACTAACTAACTGTATGTCAAAGTCAGTCACTGAGTAAGTTTTCATCATGATTATCATGAAGAAAAAGAGATTGTACTGGGGCCTGTCAGCAGGTGGGGGGGCTAGAGGAGGGATAGCATTAGGAGAAATATCTAATGTAGGTGATGGGTTGATGGGTGCAGCAAACCACCATGGCACATGTATACCTATGTAACAAACCTGCACATTCTGCACATGTATCCCAGAACTGAAGGTATTAAAAAAAAAATTAAAAAGAAGATGAGTAGAAAGCAAGGCAAAAAGAGAGAGAGAGAGAGAGATTGCAGAACAAAAACTAGATGTATCAATACACTAGTTAATCTGGGATAAGCCTCATTTGTAAAAGAATGGAATGGGTCTCTCTCAAACGTGGCCTTTCTTTCTCCCCGCGCAGGGAAGTGATGCCGACATGGTGGATAAGAACAAGTGCTGCACACTCTGCAACATGTCATTCACTTCAGCGGTGGTGGCTGATTCCCATTATCAAGGCAAAATCCACGCCAAGAGGTTAAAACTCTTGCTAGGAGAGAAGACCCCATTAAAGACCACAGGTACGTGCAAGAACAGTGATCGCGGGGAGACCCTGAAAACCAAGTGCTGGCCTGTCATGCGGATCATGCTCCTCCTTCACAGGCAGTTGTCAGAACCAGAGCCTAATGGTAGATGTCACTCAAAGCCTTTAGGGTGGCTGAGCTCAGCAGACCTGGCTGTCGTAAGACCCCTAAATACCATTTCAGGTGCTCATTCTATCACCCTGGCTCCTTCTGATGAAGTATTGCAGCAGCTTGCATCTGCTGAAGAGCTGTGTGTATTCTGCAAGATGTTGTCTATCATGCCTAATGTGTATTACATAAGATGTGATATCTATTCTGTTTTCTAGATTCCGTCTGCAATTAGAGTGGATCATGCATGCTGTGTTATGTGTAATAGAGAGGTCCCCTACCAATGTCTGTATAATGCAGGACATCATCCCTTTTTTACCTTGGCAGGAGAGGGTGGGAGGAAAGGAAAGGAAAACTGTAATCTTTAAAACTACTTTAGTGTGCCAAGAACTGATTTTTTTTTTTTTTTCTGAGATTACATTCTCAGCATCTTTGCAGGGGACCCTGTGATTCATCTTGCAGGCGATCCTGTGATTCAAGCCTATTAACTTTCACAAGTAAAACCTTAAATATTGAAAACTGATTATTTGACCTTCTAGTTGCTTAACTAAAATAAATTCTTCGGCGGTCTATCACATCATGAAACTAAAATACTCTTATAATGTAATCAAGATAAACTATTTGGACAAGATTTATGTTGTGGCAGAAACGTGACCGAACAGGTTATAATCCAGAGAAGCTGGGGGCATATTTCATGGTGCCTACTCTTTCCACGCAATTAAAATTTAGCAGTACATTTTTTCTGCTGTCTAATGAATCATGCATAAACTGTAGGTGTAATTATTTTGTAAATGGTGTTTTGGAAACTGGAGAGAGTCTGAAACAATGCTTGGCTTTTATTCTTACCACTGTTTTTCTTAAGAAAAATGTACTCTTTTACCTAGAGAATCGCAAGGAATCATTTTACTATATTTTTCTAGTTAGTTTAAACAACATTGTTTTTTTAAAGGTGGCTGTGACATTCAGGCATAGGATGAGGTTGCAAAACACATGAAATCTGGAGACAAACTCTGTATGTTTGGGGGCACAGGTTGTGTATCAACCTTTGACAAGCAGCCAGTCAATTGAAACTCCTGATTCTTGCTCCCTTAAAGGTTGCATATTCATCTTGTAACCTACTCCCCATCAAATCTCTTAAAATAGACATCTCAAAAAAAAGTCACTGGAAAATTTTTACCTGTTTTCCATGAATTAATAACCAGCCCATTTGTTCTCTCTGTTGAAGCAGAATATTTCTGTTAACTTAAATTTTGGAGGTAATGATGGAAGAGGAGAAGGTGTGTGTTTGCTTATCACATCAATTAGCAAATGGGAGAGTTATTCTTTCTGCAAAAAAAAAAAAAAAAAAAAAAAAAAAAAAGTCGCCACATGGTAAAACTAGTTCTTCATGAATTTAAATACAGTTTCAAGACAACAGAGCATCCAGCTGTTTTCCTGAATTCAAACACCCTCAGACCTGGGAAATGGAACTTGAGGGTAATTTGTTAGCCGTCATCAATATATTCCACAGGAAAAGGAAAAAACAAAGTGCAGCCTTTACTTGATGGCTTAGTCTTGGCTGTTCATGGGACTGGCTCAGCCCTCCCTGTTGCAGAAACCAGGTTGCTGGATAGGCAAGAAGGGAATGAATAGGGTGTGGTGCACCGAAAGCTATGGCTCAGGTTGGTCCTGACTTGTGCCAGTACCCCCTTCACACCCAGCTCATACCCCCTTCTGCAGTATGCCTTCCCATCCATTCCACTCTGAAGCTGCTTTGAGCAGAAACGATCTTGGAAAGTGGCAGCACCAGACAGATGAGAGGGCCTAGGAAGCTAAACTGGCTCCTGGCTTGGGTTGGTGTCAACCCAACTGTTGGCGGGGAGCAGAGAAAGCAAGGCCTCCTACTAGAGGGAGCAAGTAGTCAGACATGAGGCAGATTGGTTAATAGGAGAAAAGACATGCAAATGTATGCAATATGTATACATGACAGCCTTCAGAATGAAGACCCAAATGCAGTAGAAATTGGCCATTTTTATGGTTACTTCAGCAAAGTAAGGGCAGCCATGTAGAAATATGATAGCACAAAAAGGGAATGATCTAACGCTGTTGGACAGAGTAGGGATACCCAGCAAGGCCTGTCTATCAAGAGTCCTTTTGGTCTCTCTGAGCAGCACTCCTAACTTCTGGGTGTGGGGCAGGACCCTCTCGGGAAAGGGGGTCTAATGTCCTACTCTCCAACACGGTTGATCAGATAATTTCTTTCTGGTCAGTTTTTACACAGAAAGGTGAGGGGAGTGAGGGGAAAATTAGAGTAATAGTTTTTAGGATTTTATGGCTGGCTTTGGGGAATAGGGGGTTATGGTTTCTATGACCTGCCTTGGAGAAGCAGGTTTCCAGGCTAGCCTTGGGGGAGAATGGAACAGGGAGACAGGAGGGTAGGAGAATGTCAGAGAAAAACTTCACTTCTGAAGCTGTTGCTCAGGCCTTCATTTTGAGATATTGTTTTCTGAGTCCCAACAGCAGGAGTAGTCTTTGTGGGGGTGTCCCCGGTTAAGGGTTGAAAGCCCGATAGGAAGATGGCACCAGCATCAGAGGCTCTGGGCCCAGGGAGCATGCAGATGAACCAACAGTGTGCTGGTGTTGGGAGAGCCTGGCAGATGGTAGCAAGGCCTGCTGCAGTCCTGGGTTCTAGGAAAGGATAGGCTGTGAAGACCGTGGCAGGACACCACCCTTTAATGCAAGCATGCTGGGCTGGAGACCACGCGTACGGAACGAAACAGCAACCTGAATTCTAGCCTTAGAGTATAAGGTAGAGGCTTCATCTCACGTTACTGCGAGTACAGGAGAAAGACCAGGGGGCAGTGGAAAAGCAAACCCACACTATGGCCTCCTGAACTATCAAGTACAGCTCCCTGAATGCAGTTCGGATGGCCATCCTCCCTTACTGCCTGCAGCCACACCCAGCAGCAGCTTCTGCAGGGCGTCACCTTCCACGTGGTGGCTGTCTTGTGCTCCTCTAGGAAATGCTCTGCCTAATTAACCAAGTTGGCTTGAAATTACTTCTAAACAAAAGGGAAAGAAAAAGAAGATAGAAAATCCAATCAACTGAATCAAGATGCAAGGGGACCATTCTGCTCAGGTATGCTGCCCCCACCCCTGTGAATAACAGGCTCTTGAACTGGGGTGATTTCTGTGTTGGAATAATAGAACTACAGCTCATTGCTTCTGCCAGCTACTTCGTCTGATGAGGGTGAGCAGTTGGGATCTGTGAATCCCTACCTTTCCACCCCATCAAGCTGCACTTTGATCAAGCATCTTCTGGGTCTCCTGCAGAATGAGTTGCAGCTTGAGTTGCCTTCTCCAGATGGGTGCATGTTTACTAGAATTTCTGAAATGCTTGGCAGAGCCGCTGGAATAACACTCATTCATTTGCATACTGTCTGTGGCTGCTTTTATGCAGCAATGGCAGAATTGAGTCGTTATAACAGGGATGATCCAGGCCACAAAGCCTAAAATATTTGCTCTGTGGTTCTTTACGTAAAAAGTTTGCTGACTCCTGATCTAGATACTGGATGATCTTGAGGAACATGCAACAAGGGGGCAATGGGTTTTTTATACAGAAACTCACAACAGGTGCTAGTGTGAGTTTCTGTATAAAATGGAAGCAGTCTTCCAGGCTGTGCACCAGTCGGGACCTGGGGAGGTGCCTGGGATAGGGACTGAAGAAAAGGATGTGACTGAGAGCAGGCTCATACCTGTAATTCCAACACTCTGGGAGGCTGAGGCTGGAGGACTGCTTGAGCCCAGGAATTTGATACCAGCCTGGGCAACGTAGTGAGACTCTTTCTCTACAAAAAATTAAAAATCAGCCAGGCATAGTGGCACATGCCTGTAGTCCAAGCTCCTTGGGAGGCTGAGGTGGGAGGATCCATTTAGCCTGGGAGGTTGATGCTGCAGTGAGCTGAGGTTGCACCACTGCACTCCATCCTGGGTGACAAAGTGAAACCCTGTCTTAGGGAAAACAAGAAAAAAGACCCTAGTCACTGGGCTTAGGGCACACTTTAATCCAGTATGATCTCATTTTAGCTTAACTAGTTATAGTTGCAAAAAAAACCTATTTCCAAAAAAATGACATTCTGAGATTCTAGGGGGACGTGAATTTGAGGGGACATTAACCCAGTATACGAGCAAACTCCAGTTAACTGACGGCAACCGGCAAAGATCATAGGCCCTGATTCTGTGCCTGCCAGCTCGTGATTTTCCTCCCCCAACCTCTTTTTTTTTTTTTTAATGATAAATCCGTATCAGCAAGATCTCATTCAAAATCCTGAAGAAAACATCATTTAACTATTCTCTTTAGAAACTTACTTTTGAAGAAAATATGAATGAGAGAAAATCTGACGTACAGAAAAGAATCCTTAAACTATAGTTATTCTCCATTTTCCACCATTCATCAAAGTGATTTTTAAGATTATGCATAATCGGAATGGTTAGGTTCTATCCAGCATTAATAAGAATATTCATCTGCGTCTATAGCAGAGACTTTGCTTATCAGACACCCATTTGCTTTTTATCTTCCCCAGACTTGGAATTGATTGTGTGTTAAGACCTGGCTACAAGACGGAAGAGAGCCATTCAACTGCATTAGATTTTGCATGAACAAGAAATAAGCCTTTATTGTAATACTTTGTGGTTGTATGGTATTACGGGAGAGTCCTATCCTGGTGGCTACATTATCCCTTAAAGTTATTGTTTCAGTTGTGAGCTTTTATGAACACATCTATCATTCACAGTAAAAATGGATATGAGTGCAATCTTTCATATAGTTCCCAGACATCATTAGTTTAACAGGTAATGACATCAAATTTAGCAATAACCTTTCTTTCATTTTTGACCCTTCAGAGTTTGAAGTGGCCCTAGGGTTATGTGTGTCTTCACTAACAAGGCTGGATGGATAGAGAACCATTCTGAGGTGTGCTCTGCAGGGACCACAGTTATTACCACCTTTATTCATGACTGCACTTCTGGGCACATAGTAGGCATTTAATTAATACTTGTTGGATGTGTAAAAATTGGAAGCATATATTAGAATAATGACAGGCAGTTAAGTGTCTATAGTTTTCTTTTCAAATTTAGTTACCTTGGTTATTTAAATTTTAGTCAAATATGATGGTAAAAAATAGTGGTTTTCCAGTTTAACAGGAAGTTGTCATCCCTATCCACTTGCTTGATCTTACAAAACTCTTTTCTTTGTAAAATAGATGCTACACAGAATACCAGAGGCCACAGACAGAGGCTATGAAGTCAGACCCAGTTTTAAATTCTGCTTATATCCATGGGAACGTTCACAGGTGGTTTTAACTCTTCAGCCCTCAATTTGTTATAAGTAAAGTGACAGAAACACATTACAGAATTATTATAGTAATGCAGAAGATGTAAGTAAAATACTATAGGGTCTGCCACACAATTCAGTGTGGAATAGATATATTTTTGTATGTAAATACATGCAAGTGTACGCATACACACAACTGATCCTCATTATTTGAGGATTCTGTATTTATGAATCCACTATGATTTATTTGTAACTCCAAATTAATTCTCCTGGCACTTTTGGGGTTATTCCCAGACATGTGTGGAATTGTGAAAAATGTGAGTCATGCCAAGTACACATTCCCAACTAAGGTTGAACATGGTGACATTCTGGCTTCATGTTTCCGCTGTCATTCTGTAAACAAGTCTCTCTCTCTCTCTCTCTTTTTGCAGTCTATGTAGTGTCACGTGTTTTGCACATTTTGTGCCTTTTGTTGGTGACTTTGCCATTTAAAATGTCCCCCAAGGGTAGTGCTGAAGGGCTAGCTAATGTTCCTAAGTACAAGAAGGCTGTGATGAACCTTACTGAGAAAATAAGCTTTGCTCAGACATGAGTTACAGTGCCATTGGTGGTGTGTTTAAAGTTAATGAACCAAACATTTATATTAAATCAGACATATTTAAGCAGAAACACACATACATCAAGGTTGTATCCTGACTGATCAAAATCTTGTAACCACAAGTTCCTAGGAACCTAACCCCAAATTTCTCCGGAGCAAATGTTCAGTATTTGCTATTTCAGTGTTCCTGGTAACTTTGTAAAACATAACTATCATGAATAACAAGAATAGACAACATTCATAGCAAAAGTACTTTCTATTCATTACATTTATATAAAATAAGTTTCAAAAAGTCTGTTTATTTCTCAACAATTAAATAAGAATATATAATATTTAAAAGATTCTGGGTGTGGTAAAACTATACCTAGATGAATAGACTGAATCTAGCTTAATAATGGAATCAGTAATTATAACTGATAATTGTAATTGTAAAGATATTATACAGATACAACACATGCATTGTTTGATTTAATCTTCATAAAAAGCATGATGTTTACAGTATTACTGTATCCGATTTACTGAGGAGGAAACTGAGACCCTGCAGGCTGAGTAACTTGCCTGATGTTATATTGTAAGACACAGAATTGCAAGTCAAACTGACCTTTTTTTTCATTTTCAGCAATACATAATGTTTCATAAAGTGATTTACTGATATTTGCTCATCTACTGAATAGAATATTTCAAAATCCAAGACTCTCATTAAGTGGATTGGTAGCAACAAAGACAGATATTTGTACACTTTAAATCAAGTATTTCTTATTTGCAGGAACAGTAAACAATGTAAGAAAAGGAACAGATAAGCAATGATCTCATTCATTGCATGTGTCGTAAGTGTGTTTATTGTATATTCCTCTTCTAAAATCTTGTTGGTTCTCTTCTTTTTTTCCTTATTTCTTGTTGAAAATTAGAGAGACAGAGCTTCAGAACTTTTACATAAATTTCCATGCCAGACAGAGAATTGCTTATTTAAGTTCTCTGTTGAATAAGTAAAGATCAGGGTATTCTAGATCTGCTTGAAAGTTACATAAATTCAAATTTTGAATAATATATTCACTCTAGGTTCAATCAGCACCTCATATCTGCATATAAGATTTTATACACCATAGCAGTTCTTTCATCTGAATCAGGTTATTTGGTTTGTGTGGCATAATCTGTCTGGATGCTTGTTTTAATAGATGCAAAGAATAGTTTGTCAAACAGGCAGATCTTAATAGTGGTGCATCTTCTTTTAAATTAGGAAAGCTGGCATGTTCTGAGGCATCATCGCTAGATCAGTGCATTTGTTCCAGTGATGTTTTTGGCTTTTCTAAGTGTATAAATGTAAGTAATAGATTCACAGAATTGCAGAGCTGGAAGGGGCTTAGTGATCGTTATTTTAGCCATCTCAGATACCTTGTGAGAAAACAAAAGCCCAGAGGGGTGAAATCATTTACTCAAGGTGATACAAGTGGCTGACAGCAAAGACACTGCTCTTGCAGTAATGCTGCCCTAGTGTCACTGACAGGAGAAACCATGCCAGTTAGTCCATGCCTATCCTACAGTGAGTAAGATTTAAATCCATTAGCAGTGTGAGGTAAGCTGAATTCTTTTGGCCATAATTTTTCTGCACTGGGTCATAGCAAGCTTGAGGCAATGATTAGATCAAGACTGCTGCGGTTTTTGTTTTATAGTTGATGGCTAATGAAACAAGAGATCAATGATTGGATAAAACTAAAGATTTTGACAAGGAGCCTACTGCCTGGGTGATTTTCACAAATCCTTTTCAATACCATAAACTCGCTTTTCTCTTTTGAGTGATCACATACTGGTATAAGACAGCTTATTATCTCGGCAGCTTTTATGATGTGGTTATACCTTTATTTCAGAAAATATTCTCTGACGTACTTTTATAAAGGAAAATAGTAGAACAATAAAATAATCAATTTCCTGTGTGTACTCTGAATCTGTCAACAGCAGACATGGTCAGGACTTGAAATTCATACACAAAATGCATTACTATTCAGAAAAAACTACAAGCAAAAGATTTTCTGGCAACAACTGCTGAATCATCTATTAAAGATAAGAACCCTAAAAGTGTCTAGTCTATGAAATTGAGAAGACACTCATAAAGTAAGCATCACACCTGAAATAATGGATAGTAAATGTCCCAAACTGTATTATCATTCTTTGAAATATCCCCACATTTTAAACATCAGCCTCAAAATTCTTGCTTAATGCTCAGTTTGGTTTCTTTAAGAATCAGATGTGATGGGTAGAAATTACTGCATGGCGTTTGAGTGCGATTAATATAACATCTTAAAATATTTTCTAAATTCATGTAAATTACTTCTGTTCTCTGACCCTGAAGGTTGATAAGAAGACTGGCCCCAGCCATTCACTGGGGTACCCTCTCCCTCTTTAGCGCCACTCAAAGGGCTCAGAGAAGTCTTGACCTATGGACTCTGGCTACTTTATGATCTCACCCAGGATACTGTTGTGTTCTCAGCCTCCACAGGCTGGAGATCCAGCCCTGGGGCTCCCTCAGAAGTGTATTTTAATCATCTGTTTTCTTCACTGGCCAAGTTTCCTCTGTTCCAACCTAGGCCACGGAAAAGAAGACCAAGGCCCCATGGGAGGCATTCCTAGGGAGGTCCCACTACCATGGACACACTGTTTTTAAGTTGCTCAGATCTCTATCAACAGTTACAACTCCCTTTTTTTCCTAGTCCCCAAGAAGTCAATTACTTTCCTGACACCAGGCATACTCCTCTCTGGCATTCAGATCCCTTTGCCTCTCAGACAACTCAACACAAATCCATTTGCTCATTCTCTCCCACAGGTGGGGAAAACCAGACTTCAGGGCCTAGCTACCATTTTGGAATGGAATGCAAAAATTCCTCTCATTTTAATGAAGTGAGCCCATAAGAAAATAATTTCTAATTTCTCAATAGGCTACTCTGCTATGTAAATTGTCACATGACACAGACACCTAGCATGTTCACTTACTGAAAACAGAAATATAAAATTTAATGTATTTTCCTCACTTTGCCAGCCTTCAGAGAAGTTGTTTCTTTTGTGCAGGATTTCCTGCTAAGTGATTTTCTTCAATTGTTTGTTGAGCACTCAGTAGTTTACGGTTCTAATTGTAAATCCACCTAAGGTTTATAAGTATATTTTGGCCATCTCGAGGTACCATGAATTGCAAATGGGAGATTAAAGAGGCCCAACCAAGTTTATTTTATTTCATTTTATTTTTATTTTTATTTTTATTTTTATCTTTTTGAGACAGAGTCTTGCCCTGTCACCCAGTCTGGAGTGCAGTGGTGCGATCTCAGTTCACTGCAACCTCCGCCTCCCAGGTTCAAGCAATCTCCTGCCTCAACCTCCCGAGCAGCTGGGATTACCAGGTGTGTGCCAATACATCCAGCTATTTTTTGTATTTTTAGTAGAGATGGGGTTTCACCATGTTGGCCAGGCTGGTCTTGAACTCCTGACCTTGTGATCCACCTGCTTCGGCCTCCCAAAGTGCTGGGATTGCAGGCATGAGCCACCGCCCCTGGCCTATTTTATTTTATTAAATTTGTTGTTGTTGCTCAGTTGCATTGAAGGACTAAGCAACGAAGATTTTGCAACTCTTTTTGGAGGCAGCAATTTTTCCTGGTAGTGGTACTGGCTGAATACATGATCTGGGCATTCTGAGTGCGATCCTCAAGACTTAGAAATCAGTAAGTCTTTGGAAGCCAGGGGTCCTCAGTCATCTGAAGGAAGGATTGCTGCTGCTCTTCTGTCACTTGTTGAGATCACTTAACTGAGAAGCAGGAGATGGGTGGAAGGCCTACCCGTGAATTCTTGCTGTGATTTTTTCTTGATTAGCGCAGACTGCCAATCATTAGCAGCTTCGTTTTGCATTTCACTCTGCAGAGCAGATGAAATCTTAATACCTGGCCCTTTCATTTTCAGTTAGCAAAACTAATATATCAAGAATGCCGATGAGAAGGTGAAGGAAGGATTCACTGTGGTATATGTGGTAAATGAACATTTAGTCCATCCTTTTTGATACAGAGGGAGGTTTTATTTGTAGTCAAAGTAAGTCAGAGAGAAAGAGGTCCATACATCTGATGAATCCTGATGATTTAATATTCAAATATCGTGCTTTTCTTTAAACAAAATGTTTCATCCGTAGTTCCATGATTCCAAGATTCCAAGAATCCAATTCATGAACCTAGAAGTTCATGAATCTTGAATTACCAACATGTTTTCTGTTTCCAGTAAGATTCTATTTAACTCTTTCTCATTGTCTGGTATGCTTTACCCAATATTTCCCCCTCCCCTATCAGGTATTAATAATCCTTAATTCTACTAACCTCCCAGAACCACCCTCTCTGGGACAGTCAGCATGCCTTCACATCAGGGACCAGCTCCCTTAAGTTCCCTCTTTTCTTGTTTCAAAGCTGTTTTTCAGCAGCTTTGGGAAACAGCTGGCCATCAGTCCAAATTCTGTCGCCTTCTGTGTGTCTCAAGTATCATTAAGTTACTCTTCAGAGCCCCGTCTTCTGGCTAAGTAAATCCACATCCTTTATCCTGCATCATACACTTTTCTTCCTCATATCATCTCTCTGGCTCTTATATATACTTTCTATTATTCTGTAAAACTTCCTGGATGACTTTGAAGGAATCTTTGCTGGCGTGTCAGCAAACTTACGACCAGCTACAGGAACATGCCACCACCATTGCACTAGCTTTTCTGACTCACTCTTACCAATCGCTCTTCCCGCCCCATGTTCTCCGCAGCCCAGCAATGTGGGACTGAGGAAAGAACACAGGGCAGCAGTTAGGGGGTCTGGGTTCTAGTCTTAGTTTTCTCTGTGGTCAAGATGCCGGCAAAGTAACTTTTGTCAAACAGACACTTTTAATCCTCACAACAAAGGTGTGAAATTGAACCACTGGCCCCATTTTATTTTAGGAAATATTCTCGCTGTAGGTCAAATAACCCACCAGAGTTGTGACTTGAATCTAGTTTTAGTTTTATTTCAAAATGATATTTCATGATATTATTTTCTTTGTACCTGTTGTTCTTATGATTTTTAAAAATTATTATTACTTTTTTTTTTTTAAATTTGTAGAGACAAGGACTTGCTCTGTTGCCCAAGCTGGAATGTAGTGGCACAACCACGGCTCACTGCAACTTCCTGGGGTAAAGGGAATCTCCTACCTCATTCTCCTGAGTAGCAGGGATTACAGATGTGCATTGCAATGCCAGGCTAATTTTTAATTTTTTTCATTGAGACATGGGTCTCACTCTGTTACCCAGGTTGGAGTACAGTGGCGTGATTGTAGCTCACTCAAGCCTTGAATTCCTGGGCTCAAGACTACCTCCTACCTCAGCTTCCCAAGTAGCTGGGGGTGCAGTCTCACTATGTTGTCCAGGCTGGTCTCGAATGCCTGGTTTCAAGCAATCTTCCCACCTCAGCGTCTCAAAGTGCTGGGATTACAGGTGTGAACCACCATGCCTCGCCTATGATTTTTTTTTTAAAGCACATAGACTTCTGTAGAATTAGTACATCTTAATAAAACAGTTCTGTAAAATTAGTTCAAAATATGTCTGTTTCAGACTTTAAGGTCCATGAGGTCATGGATGGCTCTCTGTACCTAAGGCAGGGCACAGTGCCAGAACAGAGTTGAATGAATGAAACATGACTATATGAATATTTGGTACGGCTGAGGTGCAAGTGAAGCCTATCCCTACGCTGTTGATCCAGTCTGAGGGTTCCCAGTCCTGTCTGCCCATTGGAGGTACCTGCAAAGCTTTAACATCTATCATGACTGGACCCCACCCCAAGCCATTCTGAGCTAAGTGGCCTAAGTGGGTCTGGGGTCCTTGAGTGTCTAAACATCCCCAAGGTGATTCTGACAGGAACCTAATCCAGTGCTTTCCTAATTTAATTTGCGTATGAGTCACTCAAGCCTCTTGCAAAATGCAGATTCTTATCCTGTGGTCCTGGTTGGGGCCTGAGATGGGCTTCTTTAATCAGCTGCCGAGTGCTGTGGATGGTCTTGATGGGTGGTGCACACTTGGAGTAGCAGGTTTTAAAGCAGCTACGTCCTCAATGACTGTTAATGATACACTTGTCCTAAAAAATCCCTCAAAATAAATCATTCATATTTTCTCTCGTGTGCGCCCTTCCATCTGTGTCTGCGTGGCAATAATGAAGTATGCAATTTGTGACCAAGCCATAGTTAAATTAATGATTGTGGGTGACACATCTGAATAATTCAGGCTCTAAGTAGGCTTCTGCTCCCCCAGGACTGAATTTGCCTAAGGATTTTCCAACTTTTGTCTGCAAAGTCTTATCTACCCTAAAACTGACTTCCTCCTTTGCAGCGCTCCTTTGCCCATCAGCCTCATTGCTCAATTTGAGAAGCAGGGGTGTAGGGGTGTGGTCTTCAAGCCCTCAGGGACTAGGGTACCTTCTTGCTTTTATATTTGATACTCTGAATTCTTTCAGTCTTCGTGATGGGAGGGACTTGATATGATGGAGCAGAGTAGCCCCATCTACCTTACATCTGATCTCAAGAGTTCTAGAGTTGCTTTGAGATTTCATAGTCTGACTCAGAAAAGCAGTTCCCAAATGGCAGTTGAGATAAAGTGCTTTATTTCTAGATTAAATTAAAAGTGATACATGCAAAATATATGCATAGCTAATATTCATCATTTCAATATAAAACAGAGCCAATTTTCATAGCTTACAAACCATGGGTTATTAAGATCAATGTTATTTTTAGGGATATACACTTGAGGCAACTCAAAATGGAGGTTCAATAGAGAAACCATGAGGTCCCTTTCTTCAGGGGTGGGGATGGTAGCTGAAGAGCGGGTGTAGACACAGGCATTCCACTCACAGAATGGAACAGCACCAACTTCCCTAAATTCATTCTAAAGTCACAGCTCTATTCTAGCCCAGGACAAAAGGCCACCCTCTTTGTTTCTCTTCCTCTAAACTTAGCCTGCACTTTCTCTTTGCTGTGCCTCTGGCACTGATCACTTTTCTCATCTTTGAATTCTCTATAAATATTCATAGGATATAAGAAATGATCCAGGAAGCTGGCTCTCTAGTTGAATAGCTAATGCTGCCGGATAAGTAAATCATTCCCCAACCCTGAGCACGGGGTATGGATTAGGTGTCTGGGAAAGGCTGGTAGAATTAAAAGAACCAAAGCTGGTTTCAGTTCCCAGGGGTCAGTGCACCAGTCCTCCAGCTCCTATAGGATACTGCCTGTGATCCAAGGGATGCCTCCAGCTCAGTACTCCAAGAGCAGAACCTGCAATGGGCGTTGGGAGTGCCAGTGGGTCAACCGGTTCCTGTCAGGGAAGCCCACATTGTCCGTCTGGAACTCCATGTTAAATGTGGGGTTTGAGGTTTCCGAGGAAAGGCCATCGTCGTTTCTAGCAGTGCCCAGTTAGCAGAACATTGATTCTTCCTAAGCAATGCACAAAGAAGGAAGAAGCATGAAGTCGTAACTCTTAGTGTTGCTAAAATTTTACCCCAGTCTTAATGTCTCTGTATTTTTTCTTTTGCAATTCCCTGAGGTTGAAAGACATGCCTAATAGGTAAGTTTATTAAATAGCTAGGTCCAAACAACTTAAGTACTTATGTCCTAATAATTTAGTAGCCATCTGATCTTTTTTTTCTAAGACAAGATCTCCTCTGGTCCCAGGCTGGAATGCAGTGGCACAAATATGGCTCACTGTAGCCTTGACCTTATGGGCTAAAGCAATCCTCCCATCTCAGCCCCTCCCTGCCTAGCTGGGACTACAGGCACATGCCAGCATGCTCACCTAATTTTTGTATTTTCTGTAGAGACTTTTCCATGTTGCCCAGCATGGTTCCAAACTCCTGGGCTTGAGTGATCCACCCATTTCAGCCTCCTAAAGTTCTGGAATTACAGGCGTGAGTCACTGTGCCTGGTCTGAAATAATTATACCCATAAATTGAAAAAAAAAAACAGTATTTTTGCTTCCTTCCTAAATAACTGCACTAATGAATGTGTTTGCCTGGTGGGTACTGCATAACTTTAAAACCAAATTGGACCCTGACCCCTTTGTTTCTTGTTTCTCACTGAATGATTTGATTGACTGGTCATACACAGCAGTATCCAAAACCCAGCTTCACAGAAATCAAAATAATTAAAAGGAATGTAGCATCTAGGTTGAAACTGTGAGCTACCTTGAGTTAATGGTCCCTGTGGTGTCCAGCAGATGTTACTAGGCTTTTCTCAAAATGTTAAAATATCTCACAGATTTCCTATGACTTAGTTCCTTGTGTCATCATAGGACACCTCTGCACAGAGTTTGAGAACTGTGACCATAACTGGAGATTTTGACACTGAACTCAGGGAGTGTAGCACCTTGACTGAGTAGTGTTTGAAGATTTAATACCATGAATAAACTACAGGGAAATAACTGCTTTTCAGCTCCGTCCGGACAGAGTGGATGCTATCCTTGATTCCGGCATTCATCATTATACCTACAGGATGTCCTCAAGTAACAGCAGTTTATGTAAGAGAAGTGATTTCTTCTGTTATGTCAATTACTCAATGGAGAATAAGCTGCTCCCCTCATTCAAGAAGGGTTTATTTAACACCTATCATGTGCCAAACCCAGTTCTGGGTACCTGGAATCTATCAATAAACAAAGGATAAAAATTCTTGCCCTCATGGACCTTAGATTCTGGCCTCTTGATTTCAAGGTAAAGAGTGTGGAATATTACAGCCTTTGGATTATTTTGCCAAGCAACACAAGAAAGTCATAAAAGGACTTTTATCCCCTCTAAAGTTCTATTTAATGGCTTATTTTCAAAGATTAAAATTCTGCAGAAAACAGGCATACTTACGATATTTAGAACCTAATCAAGTGACTGAAACTAGAGGGAATTATTCTATATTAGTGAAAATCAATGATCTATGAATACTCTCTTAATGAAGACTGACAATATATGAATGCAGTGTGGGTAAAGAAGCAACTTCTGTTAATAGGCTGATTATACTTAGAAGGTTGATGTGTAATTGAATTGGACGGTCCCCTTAAGTCATCCTCATCTTTGTTTATGCTCAGGAAGTGTGAAACGGCATGTATTTTGAAACATTGGATATATTACAGTGCTTTTTAATTTCTTTTGTGGCATAAAATAAATAGTATGCGAATTTTTCTATCTCATGGTGCTAGGTAGCAGAATTCGCATCCAGACATATCATATGAGAAGAGAGGTGCTTCATTTTATCTAAATAATTAGAGCCATATTTGGATCTGTGATAACAGTGGGACAACTGCTTTTCTCAGGATCTTTTAGAGAAATCAGGGAAGCTGGTACTTTTACCTTATATTCTGACTGGGCCAGCCTTCCTCCAACTCATTTTCCCTCAAGTCTACAATAAATTAATAATAAAGCACTGCAAATAAAATCTTCTGAGATTTAAGACTGGGTTGTGGCACCACAAGTTCCCTAAGCAGTGTTTTTTAGACTTTGTACTAAAACAAGTTAACATAAAATGTGGCCTATATACAAATGGTAAAAAAAAAAAAAAAAATGTTTTCCATCTGCATCAGGGAGTATATATCCATGAGTACAAAGCAGATCACCCATATTCCACAACTCAGAAACAACTATTACTAAGATTTTTATCTACAGCCTTCTTGTCTATATAGTTTTATACATATACATAGTAATAGAAATAGTTATAGTTATATAAAGTTTTGCAGCTGTGTGTGTAAATGATTTTGTTGATATTAGACATATGAACCACATCTTTTAGTTTACATCCTATTCTGAACATTTCCCCAGGTCCCTAAATACTTTTCTAAAACATATCTTTTTTTTTTTATTGCTGTGTGTTTTTCAGAGTATAGATGACTATAATTTATTTAATCTATCACCTATTAGGAGTATCTAGCTTGTTTTTTTAACCCTGTAAAATAAGTTTAATGAAACTATCAAAGATTTAATGTTTAGCTCTCATATTTATCAAAACATAAAATTTCCCCCAAGTTGATATTAAAAGTCACCAGCACTTTTCTTCATGTATTTATCACATGTTCATTGAGCATTTACTATCTACACAAGAGGCCCAAGCCTCTGCCAGAGCTGCAAAAGAAATCTAAGTATGAGGCCTGACTTTGTGGTGGGCATGGAGGTGAGGTGCTTCCCTGCAGAGGAGGCTGGACCATGTGGTGACGGAACTACAGAACGACACTGACAGCTGCCTCTTAAGCCACTCACTGAATGATCTAACTTTACTATTGGTAGCATTTGCAAAAAAACAGTGATACTTGCTGAAGAAATACTACTGTCATTAATTTGATTTAGGGTAGGAAAAAAAGAAAGGCAGTTTATCATAGGGACTGGAAATCCACAAAAGTCTTTTTTAGAAAAAAATGCACATTTCCAAATAATCCCCACTGAGAGCAGATGTTGAAGCCTAGGAAATGTGTTTTGATTCTAGAATTAATCTGTCTGTTTATTTGGCCTATTGCTCTGTAGGCATTATTGGAAGCAAGTTGACATTGAAATATGGGGCTGGTCTTAGAGTCCAGAGATCTGGTCTTTACCACTTCCTCTCCTGCTTATTAATCAAGGGACTCTACACTCGTGGGTTCATCTCCCTGGGCTTCAAGCTGCCTTATTGACCAGACAAGATCTCTGAGTAACTTAAGAAAACACACAGAACAGATATAATAAACTGCATGATATCACACAACTGGGAAGAATTATTGTTGTAGATAAGAATGCCTTAGGTGAGAGAAACCACATACTTTAAAATGAATAAATTCTGGCTTTATTTCTCTATATCAAAAGCCCCCACATCCCTTGTGAGAATGAATTAAACTTCACTATCCTAGAGCCTAGAAAGCATTAAGCATGAGTGTAAAGGGAGAGAAAAGAGGAGAAAAGAAGGAAGGAAGGAAATAAAGAGCCAGGGGCTTGGGGAGGAAGCTTGATGAGGGATTTAGAAAGAGAGAGAGAGAGAGAGAAAGTGTGTGTGTGTGTGTGTGTGTGTGTGTGTGTGTGTATGTGTGTGTTAGACATGTTGAGAGAGAGAGAGAGGAGTGTAGGTTGCCAGCTTGAATGGCAGAGAACCCTGTGGCTCCTTGACAAACTGAAAGGGCCTAGAAGGCAGACAGGCAGGTGAGAATCTGTCTCACTGCTGGTGGTGTCACCCTCCTCCCCAGCTAATGATATCCACCTGGCGGTCTGACAGAACTTTGAGATCTGTCTGTGGATCTTGTCTTCTTGGTTGAAACACCTGCTCTCATATCTGGAACAGTTGTTCCCAAAGTCTTTACTATTTTCACAGGATGATGTTAAATCCAGTCTGTCCTCAGAAGCTGGGGTGACCAATTTCAGTTTGCCTAGGACTTTCCTCATTTTAGCCCCAAAAACCACAGGTCCTGGGAAACCCTCTCAGTCCCAGGAAAGCCAGGATGGTTGGGGCCATACCAAAAGCTGGAATTAGGGTTTGGATGCTGTGATAAACAAGTCTGAGTAAATGGTTTCCTGTTTGAAAGCAAATTTTCCCGAAGGATGTGCACTCTCTGCAACTTACAGAAATAGGCCACCCCAGAAAATAGAAGTTTGGGGCTTTTAATGACTTTTAATATATTTTAATATATTTAGTTTGAATTCAAAAGAAGGAGAGAGACTGTAGTATGTACGTACACTTTGACATGTTACCCTTCCACAATTTAGCCACCAGGACCTTGTCCTGTACTGGCTTATATTTATATTGACTGGCATGGGACCTAGCTACCTACGCTCTAAATGACACAATCTAGAAGAAACAAGAAAACTCTTGGTTACCATATTTCTTTACTCACTCATAGTGTAAAGAACATTTTATTCATTCTTTCATTTATTCATCAAAAGGCATGGAATTTACACTATGTGTCTGTTGCATGCAAAGTGCTGGTGCCGTGAAGAGTCAGGTTGTTGAATATGTTAGACAATTAGACAGTGTAGACAATTACAGAATGAGGAAATTTTCTGATGCAGACTGATATGGTTTGGCTGTGTCCCCACCCAAATCTCATCTTGAATTGTAGTTCCCATAATCCCCACTTGTTGTGAGAGGGAGGACCCAGTGGGAGGTAATTGAATCATGAGGGTAGTTGCCCCACGCTGCTGTTCTAGCGATAGTGAGTGAGTTCTCACAAGATCTGATGGCTTTATAAGGCGCTTTCCCCTCCTTTGCTCGACATTTCTCCTTCCTGTTGCCATGTAAAGAAGGATGTGTTTTTTTCCCCTTCTGCCATGATTGTAAGTTTCCTGAAGCCTCCCCAGCCCTGTGGAACTGTGAGTTAATGAAACCTCTTTCCTTTATAAATTACCCAGTCTCAGGTATGTCTTTATTAGGAGGGTGAGAACAGACTAATATAGAGACACACACAGGAGCTGTGGAAATATTTTTATCCTTAAATCAACTATGGTTATTATGCCTGGAAGAAATAAATATAAGATGAATATGCATATTATTTTAGATTATTACTCAAGACGACATATCCAGCAGGTGACAGATAGCTGCTGATAACATACTCCTTGACAAACCTTGTGCAAGGTCCTAAGAGTGATGTTGAAATTCATCCCATCATGAAGTGATTCTTAGAAATCAAGTGTTGAAAACTGACTTGCTCCAATTAGCTTAAGCCGTAGAGGATCTTGCACTGATTTTACCCACTCTGAATCCACCATAGATCCATGATCTTTTGTTCAAAATATTCGGGGCTGATTGTATTTTGCAAATCAGAAATGGTAAGATTTGGGATGTATAATAAGGCACAGATACCACTCACTGTGTTTACATGGAGATAGGACAGCAGCCCATGACCAAAGATATTAATCATTCTATTGCAATATGTGTGTATGTTTATACCAAAGGTAAAGACTATGAATCATCTCATGTGACTTCAGGTCAGGTTTTGATAATAAATGAATCTGAAAAACTTGAGTTTCAGGGGTTTTTGCATTTTTATGAATTGAAACAGGGAGTGTGAACATGTACTAGAAGAGTGCCAACACAAAAGTGTCTAATGGGAGCTTCCGTTCCAATTTCCCTTACACATACACACAGACGCACTTTCACACAGCCAAGGTTACAAGGTGGTATTTAAGAAATGCCAAATGAATTGTGCAGTGAGTAAATGCTTTATAAGCTTAGAGGAGGTAGATCTACTTCTCGCTTAGGTTATTGAGGCCCCACAAAGCATATGGGATTCAGGAGCATCTTGTAAGAGAGGTGCACAGCTATGTGGAGAGCCTGGTACAGGTCAGTGTACCATTTTGGTCATGGCCTTGAGCAAAGGCTGGTGGGATAACAGCTTAATGTTCTCTTGAGTTTCTTTATGGGGAAAGGAATCAGAATTTCCATCTAACTTTACCAATATTAATTTATAATGTTAGCTGCTATTTTAGAGACTCTTTTATGTTATGGTGAAATGGGAAAATTAATTGGGGTTTTAAAAAGGCGAGTAATTATTTCTCTCTCATGGATGATGTGATATTTTGGCTATTGCCTTCAGCAAAACTAGCTCCATTGCTGTTGGACGTTTTATGCTGCTTTTATGTGAAGATCTAAGAAAGCTTCATTTCATAGTTATTTTCAAAGAAAATGTGGCAATATTTAGATCATTTGTTCTCAACATTGGCCGTGCTTTGGAAACACGAATCAGGCTGTGGGAGGAGGGAGGTTTTAAAAACATCCTGATGCTTCCTTCCCACCCCCAGAGGTTTTGATACAATTGATCTGGGACACAGTCTGGACACAGAAATTTTTAAAGCCTGGTGAGTCTAATGTTGAAATTACTGATTTTGATTAATCGACTTTTGGTCGAATCTATATAAAGGGTAGGTAAAGTAAATAGTTAATTTTTTTTTTGCAATTAGAATAAAAACAAACTATGAAATCAAAATAAAAATTAACTACATGTCAACTAAAGTATTTTTAAAGCATGTTTTTAAACCAAAAGATAATCTTTCCCCACTCTTTGTTCGTTTTATTGGAAAAATACACTCTGCCAAAGAATGTAAGTGTTATGGTTCATGTACACACACAGATTTACCATTAAAACATGGAAACTACTCTCCTCCCACATAATTTCTATATTTGGCATTGAATCAAAGCTGTACAAGGGAGAGAGTTTCCACAATTTGTTCCGTCCACACCGTATGGGTTAGCTGCAAAGTATGTTAATTTTAAAAGGGATGGTGAGCCTAAATTTTTACCTTGAAGAAACCAGGGACATTAGAAGTTTGCCAAAGGTCACACAGCTCACTGATGGTGGAGCCCCACCCAACCAGAGTTCTGATTTTGATTCAAGGCTGTTTTTATGCTACTGCCTTTTCCTGCTTTTATAGGCACTAAGGGAACATAAGCTGGGTTGAAATGAGTGAAGACAGTTAAAACAGACACAAACAAACAAATAAAAAACTCCTTTAAACTTTCAGGTTATACACAAGATAGTAGAATTATTCAGAGGGAGAAGCTACAATACCAATGTAACATCACATTACTTTCTTACGTGCAAAATAAGATTATCTTATTTGATGAATATTCTATTGTGTCTCACTCCTACCAGGATATGGTGTAGAAGGTATCAATTGATAAAATCAACTGAAATGTTTTATAGGGCTTACTTTAAAGAAAAATAAATTATGCTTCAAGAGTCAACATTTATTCAGATTATAAACATTTGATATGTTTTCCATTGCCATCAGAAACAATAGGTAGCTATAAATCCTCAGAAATTGATAAGGATTCAGGAAACTTTGGAAGTGAGATTCAATTACCTTCAGAAGAGTGGATAGAGATCTTTTCGCATCCAGGTCAACTGCATATTTGTAGCTTTTATTTCTAAGTCATAGCAGAATGATACTGGGAGGCTGCTGGAATGGCCCACATTTGAGTTTTATTTCTACATGGTGATATATGACCAAATCCTGCAATGAGCCTTTTTAAGAGGCATACTGTTTGTGAGTCCCTATAGAAATAACACCATTAAGTTTAATCTAAACTAGCTAAAACTTCTTGATATGATGAAATTTCTGGATAAAGAAAAAAGAGCTTCTTAGAAATACTGTTATGATACAGGCATTACTTGAATTAAAATGTCATTTAACAAGTATTTGTTTCTATATTAAGTTATTTAGTCAAAAAAATAAAAGTCCACCTAAAAGTTACTTGAAAGCTTGGGGAGTTGGTTAATTGGTTCCTTAACTTGTTATTGAGGTCTCAGACCTCAACTTTTCCTTGGAACGACAACCCTAATGCTCATGGTTTTGCCAGCTGCATCCCACATCTCAGAGACCAAGAACACACACAGGATTCTGCTATACTGTGTTAGGACTAATGGCCCATGTGATAATTTACATGTTGATTTCTTCTCCAAAATATTTGGATCAGAATATTTTTTCCAAACTTTAATGAAATCTTATATGAAATAGAAAGATGATGGATCTAATAAGCAAATGCTTATTTGCTTTGCTTATTAAGAAGTATGAAAAGGATCGTTAGGAGGGTATTGAAGGGAACATTGGCTTTGGAAATTCCAGATTTCATTTGAGTCCTGTTTTTCCCATCAGTAGACATCTCACCTTCAGTAAGCCACTGGCATTTCTGAAATCTATCATCTGAGAAATGGGATAAAAACCCAAGTCATAGTCCTTCTAAGGATGGAAGCAACTTGTATGTTGTAATGCATAGAAAAGTTATTTTTACTTTCCATTAGTAAGCTCCTTCAAGTTAGACTCTTTTTGTTTGTTTGTTTGTTTTCTGGACCACAAATAATCCTAAACTCACAATAAAATGTTAATTTAATAGGTGGAACAATGCAATCTCAAAATAGTGATACATCTCTATTATGTTTAGATAAGTACACCTAATCTATAGAAATTTTCTTTTGGTTTTTAGAAAAACATTGTTATTTCAGCATCAATGTTAGCAGGTACAGGTTGAAAATAGCCTATTACAATAAACTGAAGCAGCTGACAATAAAATTAGCATGACTTCCACAATTAATACAACCCACATCACCAAAAGATCAGTTTCTACCACTTAGCCAAATCCTTTATTTATCGATTAATTATTTATATCACACAAACGTCCCATTCATTCATTCAGAATCTTTTAAGTCATGATTGTCCAATGTTTACTTCAAGTATTAGCTTTATTTTGACTGATAGATCACTCCCTTACCTCTAAGAATTTATTTATTTAGTTGCATTTTATCCAATATTTATTTTTAGTGTTACACACATACACAAATAATTGAAGGCAATTACAATAGACTTATTGCTTTATTAGTGATGCTAGAAAAATTAAGTTATTGCTCAAGTTTTACCTGGCTCATTGAGCTTGTCCCCTGTATTTTACTACATTTTTTTTTTCTCTAAATGCCCGTGTTAGAGCAGAATGCATTTTAAAAGTGAGTGGGAACGGCCTTCAACAATCATGTTTACAAAGCTACTCCAGGCAGCCAAATACTTAGAGCTATTGTCCATAGCTCCTGAGAGCCACAGTGGGAATAACTGATAACTTATTTTTAAAAATCTTATTTTTCCCCTAAGGGATGGTCTCTTGAATTATCAGATTTTGGCATAACAATATGCAAACTCTGATCTCAATACATTAAGAATTTTTGTGTCCCAACTCAAAAATGAAAGCTAGCAGGGCTAATTTTCCTGCTGTCAATGAAGTCTTGGGGATGGTTAAGCTCTAGAGTGAACAGGAGACTTTTGGTCTTCAGGTACCGGGGAAGAGTGGACTCAGTGTTGTACTAACGTGGCTGTGGTTCTCTGGTTGTTTCCTTTCACAGCAACACCCCTGAGCCCACTTAAGCCCCCACGGATGGACACTGCTCCGGTGGTCGCATCTCCCTATCAAAGAAGAGATTCAGACAGATACTGTGGGCTCTGTGCAGCCTGGTTTAATAACCCTCTGATGGCCCAGCAACATTATGATGGCAAGAAACACAAAAAGAATGCGGCAAGAGTTGCTTTATTAGAACAACTGGGGACAACCCTGGATATGGGGGAACTGAGAGGTAAGGGCAGCTCTTCTCACTTCTGCCACAAAACTGGGCTTTCAGAGAAAAGAGGGGGCTTTCACAAATTGGAATGATTCTTCTTTTTGCTTTAATTATTAAGGAAAAAGTGAGGCTCACCCAAAGGAAATGGACAAGAAAGGAAATGAGCAGAAGACTTACTTTAGTTCAATTTTTATAATCTCCTTTGTTTCAAAGTGTTTATTTCCATATTTTTATTGACCGCTTTTCAAACCAAAGGCACAATCATGAACTGGATTATTTTCCTTCTGCTTTATCTTTAACTGCCTTCTTTACTGAATGCTTTCATAGAGTAGTAGTGTTAAAAAAAAAAAAAAAGATGCTAAATCAGAGGCTGAGGCGGGCGGATTGCTTGAGGTCAGGAGTTCAAGACCAGCCTGGCCAATATGGTGAAACCCCATCTCTACTAAAAATACAAAAATTAGCCGGGTGTGGTGGCACACACCTATTATCCCAGCTACTTGGGAGGCTGAGGCAGGAGAATCGCTTGAACCTGGGAGGCAGAAGTTGCAGCGAGCCAAGATTGAGCCATTGCCCCTCTGGCCTGGGCAACAGAGTGAGACTCTGTCTCAAAAATAAAAATAATAATTAAAAAAAGATGCTAAAAAAGGCCAAATAGTAGTATCTTATCTTAAACTTTTGGACTTTTATAAATTTAGCCAAAAACAAAGCAACAAAATTGACTCAATTTAATGACTTAAAGCAAGCCCAAGCCCGTTTAATAAAATCTCCAGACAATCACGGTAAGACGGTGCTGTGTGGCACTATGTAGTCTGTAGTCAACACCTGACTCCTCCGCACCGTGCCCCTGCCCCCGATGTGGTTTTCTTGACAACTAGAAACCATGCATCATTTGAAGCTCGTGTCAGGTTTCACAGAAGCTGCCGAATTTGGAAAACATAGCCTGAGGATTAATTCTGTGGATTCCTTAGGAAGCCATCCACCAATCTGTGGGACTAAATAGAATATTTTATCACTAGCAACCATTTAAGCATTTTTGATCACCTACATACTTTTGATCAGCTTGATGTTGGCTGCATAGAAGTACAGCAAAATTATATACTATAATTTTCTGAGAAAATACATTTTTCTCAGAAAAATAAAAATAATTCTGCAAGGGGTGCTATTGGTACTATACTTCAGATTTGGTATA
This sequence comes from Macaca nemestrina, assembly GCF_043159975.1. Lineage (NCBI taxonomy): Eukaryota > Metazoa > Chordata > Mammalia > Primates > Cercopithecidae > Macaca > Macaca nemestrina. Next base: position 296,438 of record NW_027257565.1, read on the forward strand.
AGTTTGATGAGCTTTTGTGGGCAGGTCATTCATAATGCCTGTAAGCTGTAGATAATATTAACAAATCAATGTGGAGAAGGCAACCTGGGTTTAAATGGGGTTCTGGATATAGAGCCTACAATTCTAATTACCCTAATCTGACTGTGAACCTGCAAGGGGGATAATTATAACAGAAAATGACTTGTAACATTTCTAGACAAAGCAAGTAATATATAAGGTCATGCTACAATGAGTTGAGAGGAGGGACAGGTAACGTCTCAATATGTTGGTTGCAGAAGATCTCACCGAGGGAGTATACTTGATTGGGAACTAGAAAAGTAGGTGGCATTTTAGAAGGTGAGAAGGCATTCCATATGAGCAGAATCACATATGCATAGGCAAAGGTCAGGAAACAGGCTAAAGACAGTTAAGAAGTCATCATGGAAGAATCTTACACTGCAGCATAGATTTAAGGTTGGAGATCCATAGCTACATATATAGAGCTTGATTAGAGATTGATTTTTTCCAAAAGACCTGATTAAAAACAACAAAAAAAGAGCAAACATTAAAGACACTTTATTTTTGTGTATGTGTTCTAGCTACAGAAAAGCAACTTGGGGCTTCATATTTCAGTATGTTGGAGAATCTCATTGCAGAAGCTTTTGAGTCAATGGTACTACTGCTTTTTGATGGAGGATTTCATGTTTTCGGTCTATGTCTTGTTAAAGAAAATAGGCAGGGTCTCTCCATAGCTGAAGGCCTACCTGCAATGCCTGTGTTACTGGCAGATAACAAGTTGTCTCACTGACTCCTTCCGGGCAGGGCACTGAAGGAGAAAAACAGGGCTTTATTTATGTTTGGTGCCAGATATTATGACTTGAAGAAAAATTATTCCTAGAGCACATTCTTCCTGTCTATTTTGAATTATCAGTGCTGCATCTTTTATGTACAACTACATCTTAATGACTTGGGTGTCTGAATTCTGTTACATTTGAGCAGCTTGTCTTTCATACAGAAGACAAAAAGGCTGCTCTTTGACTCGATAACTCAATGTGACTGTGACTCAGTAGCCCATGGAATGCGATTAGCATTGAGCACAATGCCCTTGAAACCAACCTTTCCACACGCTTCAGGTGATATCCTGATAGATATTTATTCAAGCATTAAATATTGCAAAAGCTTAAGAATAAAGCAACTATGATAACCCAGCACTTTGAAACACACACACACATGCCACACACACCCCCATCTATTCCTGGAATGCTTCTATTGTACGATCAATCAATTAATAAAGGCAAAAATGCTAATCCATAAATATAGGCATACCCATGACTTTAATACAATGGTAGCAGGCAGCTGAAGTATGATATAGCAATGTTACTGGACGGTAGGCTTTTTCTATTTCTCTCATAGCACTTCTCACATTTTTAAACACTACCTTGTTTACATATTTATGTTTTTTGTATTATCTTTCTCTCTACTCACTCTATAGATTATTAGCACCTTAGAAGCAGGCATCTATGTCCGGTTTGCTCATTTATATGTTCAAAACACCTAGAAGAGTGACAGACACATAATAGTTACTCAATAGTTGCTGAATGACTGAATGAATGAACAGAGAATGCCCTAAAACAAAATCACCTGAAATCTTACATTCTTAACATGGCAGTCATTTTCATTTCTAGAAGGATTCTGATTTAATATTTTTATAAGAAACTGTTTCTAATTTTGTTTTAATTTTTTAAAATGATGCATATTTTATGATAGTGAAATGCAGAGATATTATGTGTTACAGTTCTATGAGTTTCGACAGTGCAAACACCTGTGTAGCCCACAGACCTATTAAGATACATAACTTTTCCATCATGGGAAAATTTCCAGGTCAACTCCAACCCTCCATTCTAGAGAACCATTTTTCTCATTTTTTCATCATAAATTAGTCTTGCTGGTTCTAAAACTCCATATAAGTGGAATCATAAAGTGCATATTTCTTGTGTGTCTGGCTTATTGTGGATCTCACATTGTTTATGAAATTTATCCATTTATAGCATATAAAGCAAAGGAGTACCGTTTTTATTGCTGAGTAGTATACTATAGACAAAACTACCATAATTTGTCATCCACTCTGTTCATTGATGACCTTTGGATTATTTTGGTGCTATTTTAGATAAAGCTTTCATGAACATTACTGCACAAGACTTTTTTTTGTCAACGTATGTTTTACTTCTCTTGGTAAATAGGCATAGGATTGCTGGGTCATAAGTTGCATGTATTTTTAACTATATAAGAAACTGCCAAAATCTAAAATAGTTGCATTATTTTGCACTTCAAAAAGCCAACATATAAAAATTCCATAGCCTCACCAACATCTGTTCGTGTCAGTCTTTTAAATTTTAGACATTCTAGTGTGTATAGGAGAGTGTTTCATGATGCCTTTAATTCGTATTTCCATATTGACTAATGATGTCAAGTACTTTTTTTTTTCTTTTTCTTTTTTTTTTTTTTTGAGACAGAGTCTTGCTCTGTTGCCAGGCTGGAGTGCAGGGGCACGATCTCAGCTCACTGCAACCTCTGCCTCCTGGGTTCAAGAGATTCTCCTACCTCAGCTTCCCAAGTAGCTGGGACTACAGGTGCGTGCCACCACACCCAGCTAATTTTTGTATTTTTAGTAGAGACGGGGTTTCACCATGTTGGTCAGGATGGTCTTGATCTCTTCAACTCGTGATTTGCCCACCTTGGCCTCCCCAAGTGCTGGGATTACAGGCCTGAGCCACCGCACCCAGCCGTCAAGTATTTTTTAAATGTGCTTATTGGTCATTTGTGTATCTTTCTTTGTGAAGTGTTTATGTCTTTTATCTATTTTTAAAAATTTGGTTTTTTTACCTTTTATTAATGAGATGAGATAGAAGGTTTTCACATACTATGGATTCACATTCTTTGTTGGATATATGCATTATGATTATTTTCTCTTAGTTTGTGACTTGGCTATTAATTTTCTTAAGTCTTTCGATGAGCAGGCATTTTTACATTTTGGGAGGCTAACTTAACTTTTTTATTTTTTATAATCATTGCTTTTTGTGTCTTACCTAAAAAAACTTTGCCTGTACCAAGATATTCTTGTATGTTTTCTTCTACAAATTTCATAGTTTTAACTTTTACATGTAGGATTATAATGCATCTGAAATTAATTTTTGTGTACAGTATGAAGTAAAGGTTAAAATTTATTTTATTTTCATATATTTACACAGTTGTTACAGAAAGTTGCAGAAAATATTTACTTTTCCTCATTGAATTGCCTTGAAGGACCTTTATTGAACATCTATTGATTGTGTGAGTCTATATCTGGACAATTTGTTCTGTTCCATGTATCTCTTTGTCTTTATAGCAGCACCACACTGTAATGATTTTTCAGCATTATAGAAGTCTCGAAATGAGGTAGTGCAAGTTCTCCAACTTTCTTCTTCTTTCTCAAGATTATTTGGCTGTTCTAAGTCCTTTAAATGTCTACATAAATTTTAGAATCAATCTTGCATAGAAGCTTTGTTGGAATGTTGAATGGGATTGAATTCAGTTTATAGACCAATTTGTGAATAATTTATTTAAATTCTTCAAAGTATTGAGTCTTCCAATCCGTGAACATCCTCTATGTCTCTATTCATTTATGTTTAAGTTGTATAGGCAATTTTTTGTAGTTTTCAGTGTAAAAGTTTTGCACATCATTTGTTAAATGTATCGCCAAGTACAACTGACTCTTGAACAACACAAGGATCAGGGGCACCAACCCCCTACATGGTTGAAAATCTGCAAATAACTTTTGACTCCTCAAAAACTTAACTACTAATAGCCTACTGTTGACTGGAAGCCTTACCAATAACATAGTTGGTTAAAACATATTTTGTGGGTTAAACATATTTTATACTGTACTTTTACACTAAAGTAACAAATAAAACGTTATTAAGAAAATCATCAGGAAGAGAAGATATATTTACTATTTGTTAAGTGGAAGAGCTCATCATCTTCACGTTGAGTAGGTAGAGTAGGATGAAGAGGAGGTGTTGGTTCTGTTTCTCAGGGGTGGCAGAGGCAAAAGAGGCGGAGAAGGTGGAAGGAGAGGCAGAGAGTCAGGCACTCTCGGTGTAACTTTATGAAATACATCATCATTTCTCTGACTTTTTGCTTTTTCATTTCTCTAAAAATGTTTCTCTACAGTATCAGTCCTTCTGTTGCTTGCTTTTATTTCAGTATCTGTGTCATATTAGGGCATGTGTCATAAAAGAAGTGAAAAAGCAGTCTTGAATCATTAGACCCCTTCTGCACAATTGTCTAGCATCAACTTGTTTTCTGGCACTGCTTCTTCTATGTCTTCTTCCTCATCATCTGGCACTGGCTCAGATGCACTCACTTCCATCAAGTTGTCTTCTGTTAATTCCTCTGGTGTAGTGTCTGTTATGTTAGGCCTTAGATTCCAAGTTTTCATAATGTTTTCTCTATCAGAGTTCTCTTCCATAGTGTCCACAGTCCTGTCCATAGAGTACTGTGTGTAATGAGCCTTAAAGTTCCTGACCCCCTGACCTAGGGGCTGAATTATATACATTGTGTTTAGTTGGGGGTAAACAACTTTGACACCTTCAGTGTTGAATTTATGGGTTCCGGGTAGTCAAGGGCATTGTCTGATATCAAAATAAATAAATAAATAAAACCACCTTAAAAGGCAGTTCCTTACTGGCAAGGTACTTCCTGATTTCAGAGACAAAGCATTGATGGAGCCAATCCAGAAAAACGGTTGTTGTTGTCCAGGACTTCTTGTACAACCAGAAGACTGGCAGCTGGTGTTTATATTTTCCCTTCAAAGCTGGTGGGAAAGGTGGGTAGCAGCTTTACACATAAGGGCAGTGCTGATCATAAACCTGACTGCATTTGCACGAAACAGTGGAGTTAGCCTATCTCTTCCTGCCTTAAATCCTGGTGCTTGCCTCTCTTCCTTACTAATAAGTGTCCTTAGTGGCATTTTTTTCCCTAGAATAGGGCAATTTTTTCTGCATTAAAAGCCCATTCAGGAGGATGATTTTCTTTTTATCTTTCTCTTTCTTTTTTTTTGAGAAAAAGTCTCGCTCTGTTGCCCAAGCTGGAGTGCAGTGGCACCATCTTGGCTCACTGCAACCTCCGCCTCCTGGGTTCAAGCAATTCTCCTGCCTCAGCCTCTGGAGTAGATGGGACTACAGGTGCGTGCCACCACACCTGGCTAATTTTTGTAGTTTTAGTAGAGATGGGGTTTCTCAATGTCAGTCAGGCTGGTCTCCAATCCTGACCTCAAGTGATCTGCCTGTCTCAGCCTCCCAAAGTGCTGGGATTGCAGGCATGAGCCACTGCGCCCAGCCACTCCTCACTAATTTTCTTGATGTCTGGGAGCTCTTCTGATGCTTCTTTGTCGGCAGAAGCTGCTACTCCTATTATCGAACCTTCCTTTGCCAACATTAACTTCTCCAACTTTAGATCCTTCACCTTCCTTTTGCTTTAAGTTGTCGTACAATGAATTCACTTTTTTTCAAATCATATTAGGTATGCTTTCTTATAGCAATACTGCACCCACATAAAAGCTGCATTTTCAATACGAGGCCAAAAGTATTTCTCATAAAGTGCAAGGTTTTTATGCCTGCTGATGTAGCTATAGCAACAACTTCATAGGTTTCTTTTTCTCGTTTTTTTGTTTGTTGTTGTTGTTGCTCATTTTTTTTAAACAACGGACCTTATGCTGGATTCATTTATCTTGAGGTGGCAGGCAACCAATCTGAAGATCTCCATCCATAGTACATATCAAACAATTCAACTCATACTTGTAGTCATGACTTCCCCGTGATGAAAAATACATGATGAAAAATACATGAGAACCTCGAGAGATCACTTTTTACTGCAATATACAATTTACTTGGGAGACAGACTGCTCACGTGGAGATGATTAGCATCACATGGCATTGTAAGTGAATCCTCACAATACTTGCGCTCATTGCAACAGGAGATGGTTATGAAATTATTGCAGGACAGGGCCAGGTGCGGTGGCTCACGTCTGTAATCCCAACACTTTGGGAGGCCGAGGCGGACGGATCACGAGGTCAGGAGATCGAGACCATCTTGGCTAACGTGGTGAAACCCCATCTCTACCAAAAATACAAAAAATTAGCCGGGCATGGTGGCGGGTGCTTGTAGTCCCAGCTACTCGGGAGGCTGAGGCAGGAGAATGGTGTGAACCCGGGAGGCAGAGCTTGCAGTGAGCCCAGATTGTGCCATTGCACTCCAGCCTGGTGACAGAGCTAGATTCTGTCTCAAAAAGAAAAAAGAAAAAAAAAAAGAAATTATTGCAAGATAGTGTTTACTACAATAACTTTATGCAGCTATGATTTAATACTGCATCTTTACATTTCTTTACATTTCTCTTGACTACAAATGGCGCCATGCATGCAGTCTGTGTATATGTGTGAAAATTCTGATAACTTTCAACTTTTAATAATAGATTTTTGTATATTTTATAATAGTGAATGATAAAATAGACTAGTATCTCCATATATTTTAGGCATTCATGACATACCTAACTTTTTATTAATTTTTTTATATTTCTAGGCTTTATGGTTCATCTGTTTTCTCATATTGTCACAAATCTCCAAATATTTTTCCCATATATCGATTGAAAAAAATGTGTGTATAAATAGACCCTTGCAGTTCAAACTTGTGTTGTGTGAAAGTCAACTAAATTTTGTGGTGTTTAATCCTAGTATACATTGTATTGTATTTTTGAAATTTTATTTTATGTGTTTTATTTTTATGTGTTGCTGATATATAGAAAATGAAATTGAATTTTGTTCATTGACCTTGATTCCTGTGACTTACACATAACTTTCTACTTGTTATTAGTATACACTTTAATGGTGCAAATCATTTCCTCCTTTTGTATTTTTTAAATTTTCACACGAATCATTGGGAACCCTGTGAAATGGTGTTATTCTTGCCTTTGCTTCAAGTAGCAAATCATATTTTTAAAAATAAAATTATTTTCGTAGATTAACAAAGAATTATAAATGAAGTTGGCCTAGATGGTTATGAATATGTATAACTTGATTACTGACTCAACTTTAGTGTTATTTGTTCCAGAAAAACAGATGATACCTGTCTCTACTTCCAAGTTTTAAATTAATGAGAAAAAAGTCTTATCTTCCTGTATATGTAATCTAATGTAGAAAACAAAGGAAGTTATTGAGTGACGGAATTATAAAGTTCAATGGTCAGAAAGTACTTTATAGGTTTTCTTTATAGATTAAATTATTCTTGCTAGTATAAAACACAGATAGAAGGCAGTTTCTTACTTAGAAACAGTGGCAATGTAAATTATAAAATTATGGCTAGGTTAAGATAGAATATTCATTTTGCAGACCTTTATCATTTATTCTTTTAAATACTTTAGGATGGAAAAATGCACAGTTATTTTATTGTTGCAGAGGAAATGAGACTATTCTATTGTAATTCTCATCTGAAGACACAGAACAAAAGAATTCATTAAAAAATTTAATAATGTTTTCAAGAACCATAAGCTGAGTCGTGCTGGAAAGGACAGTCAATATCATTGAATTATATCCTTTCTTTTTACAGAGAATGATGCTGAGGCTGAGAGACATGAAGTGACTGTTCCCTTTTAAGTCAGGGCTAGACCCCACGGCTCCTCACTGAGGGTGTCACAGTTTCTGGTGATTCATCATTGACCACCCAGAAGCCTGAGTATTTAACTCTTTTGTTTAAAACAGTTGAGTTTGTGAGACTTAAATGTTTTTTGTGTAGAAAACTTGCTTTGAACTCAATTATAGAATAAGTACAGCCAACTCTGAGTTTTCTGGGAATGGATTATTTGCGACATGCATTATGTACCTTTAACAAAGGACATTCTCCCATCTTCATGACTCCATCTCTACTGGAGTGAATATAGAGATGCAAAGAACCATAGTCACTATTCATGGGGGCCTGGGTGAGAGAGACAAAGTTCTAGAAAGAGAAGACATACTGCTGGAGAGGCCCCTAGAACGTACAGTAGCTCCCCCTGTAATGCAGCCGCTGCCTCTGTGTGTGGAAATGGGGGTGGATTGCAAGAGGATGCAGGCAGCTTATCTAGAACTTCAAATCATGAAAGTAGTACGTGAGATAGAGGAGCAGATTTGTCTCAAGATAAGCAGAACCTGGTGATTGAGAGGGCTTTACATTTTTTGTTTTGTGTTTTTTTTGGGGGGGGGGGCGGGGGATGGACAGAGTCTTGCTCTGTCACCCAGGCTAGAGTGCAGCGGTGCAACCTCAGCTCACTGCAACCTCCGCCTCTTAGGTTCAAGTGATTCTCCTCCTTCAGCCTCCTCAGTAGCTAGGATTACAGGTGTCTACCACCATGCCCAGCTAGGGCTTTATGTTTTGAATTATGTCTGCTGTGAGCTTTCAAGTGACAGAGTATTAACTGCCTTGTATTTTCTTCCACTTAACCTTGACGTGGCCTTTATCCACATCTCGGGCAGTGGACAGCTTAGTCATTTCAATGTGGTGACACTCTTCTACCTTCAGGTACCCAAGTTCCCTGTGCACGGGCACTCAGGCTGTGGATCTGCTCCAAGACCAATGAAAGGAAAGGCACTCTAGGTAAATGTCAATAGCAATAATAATTTTAAAAAACAGTTTTATAAGGTAACCAATGCAACTATTGCTGTGCAATAATTACCTCCAAACTTAGTGGCTTACAACAACAAATGACACTTCTTATCTCTCACAGTTTCTGTGAGGGGATTTGGGAGTGACTTGGCTCATTGATTCTGTCTTGAGGTTCTTCATAATGTTGTAGCAGAGACATCAACCAGGGCTGCTGTCATCTGAAAGCTTGAACGAGGCTGGAGGGTCTACTCCTAAAGCCGGCTCATTCCATTCTGGGTAATAGATTAGTGATTGCCAGACATTAGGGCTGGCAGGAGACACTGATGATAGTGGGGTATTGGAAGCATAATGGAAATTATACTTTGATCATGGTGGTGGCAACCTGGCTATATGGTTTTGTAGAAATCTGAATAGCTATGCACCAAGAAGAGAGCGATGTGTACATTTAAAAAGCTAAGTAGAAGAAGAGAGAAAAGGCATATCACTCACACTCCTGGCTTGTTAGTGAGAGGCCTTTGTGTCCTTGTGGGCCTCTCCCTGAGATTTTGAACGTACTGGTGTTGTGTTCGCTGGCTTCCTACAGAGTGAATGACCCAAGGCAGCATCTGGAGGAAGTTCCCCTTTCTATAATACTTGAAGGTCTCTGAGCACCACTTCCACACATTCTATTTGTTAGAACTTCTTCGTATCACCCACAGTACCCACAACAAGGTGTTGCTGATAGAAGTCCTGGAGGGTCGGTCTCCCTCCTGTCACCCAGTGGAAAAACTATGCTCCGCATTCTCCACTCTCTGCGTGCAGTCAGAATTACGGGTCTCAAACCGAGGATTCAGCATTTTCAAGTACTGAATACTTGATAGAAACTAGTGTCAATTAATATGTACTTTGATTATGTTTAATCAATTGAAATAAAAGCATCAGTTCTCTACACTAATATTTTCAATCTCTGAAAGCTGTACGTATTGTATCTAGTTAAGAATAAGCAGAAAATAGGGACTTTAAACAGATACGATAATTCTAGAACACAGTTCTAAATTGAATGTTAGTGAAGAGGTACCAGAGAAAATACTCAGCTTAGATTACACCTGGTTATTTTTGCATTATTAGTTTTAATGTGTTTTGACACCTCAGCTGTTCTATGTAGACTCACTCTGATCTTCAGAGCCCACATATTGGATCAGATAATTAAGCTGCTTAACTGGCTCATGTTCCTGTCATATTATTGGGGTAGGAATGAAGTGGGAAAATAGTGTGATATAGAAGAGATAATTTTCGTTCACTCATTTTGTCATTCATTCATTCACATATTCAAACACACTAAGTACCTGTTATGTGAGAGGCCCTGTGCTTGAATTTATACGGGAATGTGACTCATCCTCTAATCTCAAAGGGTTTGAAGTCTGAGGAAGGGATGGGGGAGAAGTTAATATTTTATTGAAATAAACATAACACAAAATGTGAAAAAAAAAAGGCGCTTAGGAGCCCTCCAACCACAATGCTTTGGGAATGGAGAACACAGAAAAAACAACTTCCAACTTGAAGTTAGCATTGAGACATGTAGAAGTTGGCGGCTAGTTTCCCTAGAGCAGAGGTATCAGCATGACTACAGGCATAGAGAGCTGGGGAAGGGGGATCATAACTAGCACTCAGGTCAGATGGGACCTCGGGTTAGCTGAAGGTAAGAGAAGGCTGAGAGGACAGATTGGAACCAAATTGTAAATGGCCTTGCATGTCAGGCAAAGCAGAACTGTATTTGGTGGTCACTGATGTGTTTTTGAGTAGAGAGATGAATACTTGTCAGTAGAGGATGTGATAATTGGAGTGAGGAGATTCTGAAGGCCAGGAAACCAAATCGAATTCATGCAGAGGTCTGCTGAAGGCCTGGAGGAGACTGAGACAGAGGTCAAGGAAGAGGGGACAAGTGGGAGAAGTGGAACAAGTGAAAGATATATTTCTTGGTGCGCTATTCAGAGTGCTCTTCCAGTTAGCAAAATGAAAATGAGCCTGTACATTAGAATTCTCAAAGACACCTTGGCAAGGCTAGCGTTTCCTATTAGGAATACCAATAGGAAAAACAGAAATGTAATGAGTAATATGAGTAATAATTTAGATTTCTGTTCAGTCTCAAATCCAACAAGAAATGTAATTGATGAACATTCTCAGTCGTGTATTTACATCCTGTAGGGGCATTCTTCCTTCAGCTAGGATGGGTTTTTGCCTGTTATTGTTATTAATGAAGCTAATAAATGGAACACTCTCTAAAGAAGCTTGGTTAACTCTTCCATCATCACTGACTAGGTTCCAAAAGAAATGAGAGCTTGGCTTCTAAAATGAAATCATTTTTGCACTACTGCATCCACTTATGCACTGTGGGCAAACTCAAGCAGGAAATTAGAGTCCTATCTGGATTTTAAATATTAGAGTCAGCTACTACATTGAAAACAGCCCTACATTTGATATATGGAAACACTGTTCTCTATTATTAGATGTTGACCAAGTAAAGGGCAAAAGCAACAACAAAACAACCCTACTCATATCCAAAGTGCTTACCTGGGCCGGGCGTGGTGGCTTATGCTTAGAATCCCAGCAATTTGGGAGGCCAAGGTGGGAGGATTGCTTGAGCATGGGAATTTGAGATCAACCTGGGCAACACAGTGAAGCCTCACCTCTATAAAAAATTAAAAAAAATTAGCCAGGCATGGTGGTGCACACCTGTAGTCCCAGCTACACAGGATGTTGAGCTTGGAGAATCACTTGAGCCTGTGATGCAGAGATTACAGTGATTCATGATTGCACCACCACACTCCAGCCTGGGTGACAGAGTGAGACTCTTTCTCAAAAAAAAAAAAACAAAATAAAAAAAAAAAACAAAAAAAACCCAGGGTCTTAACCTGTTCTTTAAGGTTACCAATTTTGGCTACACTGAAGAAGCTGACAATATCATGTGAAACTGCTTACCAATTCATTTTTCTCCTCAGTACTCTAAGACCCTTCCTTCCTGGGCGTTGACTGAAGATCTCTATTGTTTAGTTTAAGCTCAAGAACCGGTATAGTATTTCACAGGAGCTCAGCATATTGGTTTCGTAAGGTTCTAGGAAGATGTATCCATTATGCTGCCTTTAAAAATCTATGGGCTTTTTTGTGGCCCACATTCATTTGACAAGACAAGAGATGCTTGTGAAAAGATGCAAAATCAGGAGAAACCTGTCCTAGAACAAATGGGAAACTATTTTGTTTGTTTCTAAAATTGTAACTTTAAGTCCATGGAAAAAAGTAGCCTTAAGTGTCTTTTATTTTAAAGCTGCTGCAGATGGACCTAATTTTCTGCAGTAGATGGGATTCTCTAACTGATTGTGAACTGAGATTATGTTGTAAGAAACAAATGTCGGGTTTACTCAAAGTAGAACATACCTATTGACGTATTTGTTTACTATCTCATTTTGACTAATATTTAATAAACACTGGCTGGGCATGATGGCTGACGCCGGTAATCCCAGCACTTCGGCAGGGCAAGGCAGGTGGATTGCCTGAGGTCAAGAGTTCGAGACCAGCCTGTCCAACATGGTGAAACCCCATTTCTACTAAAATACAAAAATTAGCTGGCTGTGTTGGTGCATGCCTATAGTCCCAGCTAGTCAGGAGGCTGAGACAAAAGAATCACTTGAACCTGGGAGGCAGAGGTTACAGTAAGCCATGACTGTGCCACTGCACTCTGGCCTGGGCACAGAGCAAGACTCTGTATCAAAAAAAAAAAAAAAAAAGGTCAGATTTACTCAAAGTAGAACATATTTATTGATGTATCTGTTTACTATCTCATTTTGACTAATATTTAATAAGCACCCACTGTTTAATAGGCATGTGATACACCCTGGAATACCAAGATGCCATTGCCCTGATATCTAAAAAAAGTCATGCTTTCTCTTTTCAAAAAGTCTACATCATTGTGATTTCTGAGGCAAATAAAATATTGTGAAGAGCTTTCTACCTGAAGATCTCTGGTATGTTTTGTGTATATAAGAGCATAGAGATAAAGTAAAGAAAGAAACGAACGAAGGCTGAGCTCATGCAGTACTCTACAATTTGCTTTTCAAATAGATTCTGCTACTGGCCATTATCACGTTATGTGAATGTTTCCCCAAGAAAATGGGGATTTTATAGTTGAGGTTGAGGTAAGGGAGGAAACAGCAGGTGTCCTGATAAATTGTGTCTGAAACTTTTGTATGGCTTTATACCAACGACCAAACTGCTGCCTGAAAATGGAGAAATTCAATTTTATGGTGCTTTGCTACAATGGAGTCACCTGAAAGAAAGAGCCTCCTCATTTGTCCATCCATGAGTCACTCAACAAATGCCTATTAGGTGGTTATTATGTAACAGGCGCTATACCCAGTACTGAAGAAATAATAATGGAAAAGGAATAGTTCTTTCCTTCAGGAAACTTCTAAGCTAGCAGGTAATGCAAGCAATCTAACGTTATTTGAAGGATGCTTTTTAGATCCTCAAATGATTTGCGTATCTTTACTCTAAGAAATAGGAAAACTTCCTTTAAAATCTTGAAAAAGCCACTTCAACTTAAAAATAAACAACTAAAGATTTCTTTACAAATATTGAGACTGGTGGCTTGCTGCCAATAGAAATGTTATTTACCAAAACAGATCTTTTATTTAGAAGGTGAGTATGATGTCTACTTTAGATAAGTGGGTGCCTAGACCTGAATAATAAACAAAAATATGCAATAACTTGAATTTGGAACCTATTTTTGCAAAGTATGGCAAATAATACATTTACTGAAATAGCTAATGGCCAGTGGCATGGTAGCACAGCTTTTCACAGATACCAGCTGGCAAACTGTAAAATGATTTGCAGTGAGTTATCAAGCATTGCTCTTTTGTAAATAAGAGTCTTGATTTCTTTTGCAGTTATATGTAAAAGAAAGGCATCTATCACTCAATATAAACTCTATTCCAGGAAGTATAGTTTTACAAAGTCCCGGTGAATCAGTAAGGTTCAGTGTACTGGAGTCAGGGTCATAAGCCCTGAATTTGAGTCCTGTTTCTCCTACTAAGTAGCTGTGAGACCTTGATGAGTTGCTTCATCTCTCTGGGCCTCAGTTTCCTCTCAGAAACGAAGGAGTTAGGATAAGTGATCTCTTCTAGCGTTGTTGTCCATCTAGTTTCCTTCTAGGTCAGTATGTACCACAGAGGAACAATATATTGTGAGTCTGTGAACTTGGATTATGAATAATTGCACCTCCAGAATATGTAAAATATCAGATTGTTCAAGCTTATGTTTAATGATGCACTGACCCTACCATGGGACCACAAAAAAAGGTTTATTTTGTCCCCTCTCTATTCTGTTTGACCACCCCTGGACTTCTGCATCCAGGGGCAATGCAAGGACTTAAGGCAGCTATATGTTCACAGCAAAAAGCTTTTTATTATGCTTTGGCTTGAGTCTGGACAAACTGTATCTTGGCTTGTGGCCCTAAGCAAAACAACATATGAGAAACTTTGGAGGTGTCTCAACGCACTCCCTCACGCCTAAAACTTGCTCTCTACCCTCAAGGGGCAATGTCTACTAAATTTATTGACTCCTGTCCTCATCTCATTTCTGTTTCACAACCTCCTTCACTGTAAAGTGTACCCTTAATGAGTTTTATATTTTCAGCTTTTAGACGTAAACGTTCTTTAGTGGAGTCATCAGTGGTCTTGGCCTCTGCAGCACATGTATACACTCATGTACCCACCCATGATTCCTGATCATATATGTTGTTTCTAATTGTCACTCATATTTTCCAAGTGTGGTTACCATGTGAATGGAAGTCACTATTGCTGCAAACACATCTTGGGGATCCATTTCTACTAATGCTAGAGTAATCAGACCAACCCTTCTACTGATAATATCTGTAAACTCTGGCAAAAATATAAAAATCATCTACTTAAAGACAATGGGGAGCAATCAAAACCAGGCAGAAACTGGAGGGAGATGAACGTTTGGAATAAGGAAAGAACATTGAGTGAGTTTTCCAGTTTTTGTGGCTATTTTTCTCAGGGCTGTTCCCAGTCAGCAGCAAGCTGGCTGGCTAGAATGTAGGTAAAAACCCACAGTCTTACGGGCTTGAAGACCAGAGGAGAGAGCTCTGGGGAACCATAGCACTGGAAAGTAAAGAAAAAATTCAACAAAGGGGAAAATCAGAGTTTTGTGTGTGTGTGTGTGTGTGTGTGTGTGTGTGTGTGTGTGTGTGTCTATGCACGCTGCCTAAACCTGTCCTTGATAACTAAACAATGTACCCATGGAGCCAATGCCAGACATCCCAGCTCAAGCTAAAAGTACTGAGCAGAAATTTCAGCTGCTTCACATACACCTCCCAACTCCCCATGCCCCATCCCAATTCCCACACTACTGTTACCACACACACACCACAGGGGAACAGAATTTGGAGTTTGACTTCAGCTAAGTTTGCTGCCGTCTTTCAAAATCAATGTTCTGGAGGAATATAACAGAATCCAGAGTTAACAATGCATCATTCATAATATTCAGATGCAGTCTTAAATTAATATGCATAGGAGGAATTAGGAAATGTGACTCATGCTCAAGAGAACAAGCAATCAACAGAGACTAATACTGAGATAATCCAGCTAATAGAATGCCAGGATTTAAAAGTAGCTATTATAATTACGCTCAAGGATATAAAGGAAAGTGTATTTACAAAGAGTTAGGGAATAGAACATCAATCAGCAATAGAAACAAAAATAGCCAAGATAATCTGAAAAATAAAATATTCAAAGTGAAAAATATACTGGATGCGTTTATAACCTGAACTGGATTTTAAAAGAGTTAGGTACTATCTACTATCTACTATTAAAAAGGTACTATCTAATCTCAAGAACACACAGAAAAATATTTTTAAAAATTAAAACACAGTGTGTGGGACAATGTCAAAAGTCTTTCATATGTGAAAGAAACACATTTGCATGTTTAAGAAGCTCATGAATCCTAAGTAAGATAAATATAAAGAAAACTACACCTAAAATTATTACATACAGTAATTCCTCACTTAACGTCTTCATAAATTCTTGGAAACTGAGACTTTAAGTGAAAGCCCTACAGCAAGTCCTCGAAGAAGATCATTTTGTTCAACTTTGTTTTGTTGATGAGAAAAAAAATGGTTTCTTTATACATTGTCTCATTAAAGTCACAATTTCTAAGAACGTATTGACAACATTAAGTGAGAACATACTGTACATAATGGTCAAATTGCTGAAGACCAAGGAGAAAGAGGAAATCTTGAAAGCAGCCAGAGAAGAATTACACATTATATAGATGTCAACAACAATATGAATTATAACTTATTTCCCATTAAAACTAAAATTTAAATCCAGGATTCAGTGAAACCTTTAAAGTACTGCAAGAAAAAAAAAGCCTGTTAATCAGTGAAAATATTCTTCAAGAATAAAGGTGTAATAATGACATTTTTAAATCAACAAAAACTAAAGAATGTGTTGCCAGCACATCTGTACTACTAGAAATGCTGAAAGAAGTTATTCAGACTATACTGAAATACCAGATTAAAAATCAGATCTTCAAAAAAGATTGAAAATGACCAGGAATGACAAATATGTGTATTAGCATAACATGCTTTCTTTGTTCTTAATTTCTCTAAAATACATACGATTTTTATGACTACTTTAAGAAATTGAGACATACTCAAGTTACTTGGGAAGCTGAGGCGGGAGATGGTTTGAGCCTGGGAGGTGGAAGGTGTAGTGAGCTAAGATTGTGTCATTGCATGCCAGCTTGAGTGAGAGAGCCAGAACCTGTCTCAAAATAAGTAAATAAATAATAAGTAAATACTGAGACATAAGTCACACACCATAACATTTACCATTTTGAAATATACATTTCAATGGTTTGTAGTATATTTATGAGGTTGTGCAACGGTGAACAAAATTAATTTTAGGGTATTTCACCATTTCCCATTATTCCCTCATCATAGCCCCAAGCAACCACTAGTCTAGGTTTTATCTCTGTGGGCTTGCCTATTTTGGACATTTTATATAAATGTAAATGTAAAATATGTGCCTTCTGTGTCCCTTTTTAATTGATACATAATAGTTGCACATATTTATGGGGTAATTTTTTTATGATACATGCATGCTACCTGTAATGATCAAATCAAGGTAGTCTCGATATTCTTCACTTCAGATATTTAGCATAATGTGTTTAAGGTCATTTATTTTGTAGCATGTGTCAGTACATCATTCATTTTTATTATTTAATATTTTATTGTGTGGATACACTTTTTGTTTATTCATTGGTGGACATTTAGGTTGTTTCTATGTTTTGACTATTATGAATAATACTGCTAGGTACTTTCATGGAAAAGTTTTTGTGTGGATGTATGTTATCAGTTCTCTTGAATATATGCCTAGGAGTAGAATTGCTGGGTCATATGATAACTCTATATTTAACTTGTTAAGACATTGCAAAGTGTTTGCAAAAGTGATTGCACCATTTTACATTCCCACCAGCAATGTATAAGTGCTCCAATTTGTATACATCTTTGTCAATACTTATTATTATCTATCTTCTTTGTTCTAACTATCCTAGAATATGACGTAGTACGTCACTGTGGGTTTGATTTACTTTTTTCCTGATGGGTAATGAGATTCAGTGTCTTTTCATGTGTTTATTGAACATTTGTAGATCTTCTGGGAGAAATACCTATTCATATCCTTTACTTAGTCTTTAATTGAGTTATTTACATTTTATTGTTGAGTTGTAAGAGATTTTTATGTAGTCTGGATACTGGATTCTTATCAGATATATGATTTTCAATTTTGTCTCTCATTCTGTGGACAGTCTTTCAATTTAAAAATATCCTTCAAAACACAGACATTTTAAATTTTAATTAAGTTCAATTTCTATATATTTTTCTGTTGTTGTTTGCATTTTTGTATCACATTGAAGGAAATATTGCCTAATCTAATTGTCGCAAAGATTTACATCAAAATTTATTCCAAGAGTTTCATAGTTTTATTTCTTACATTTATGTCTTTGATCCATTCTGACTTAATTTTTGTATGTGATTTGAAGAGTCCAACTTTATTCTTTTGCATGTGGAATTTAGTTGTAATGGTATCATTTGTTGAAAAGACTTCTCTTATTGAATTGTCATGGCACCTTTGCTGAAACTCAGTGGATCATAAATGTATGGATCTATTTCTGGCCTATCAATTCTATTCCATTAATTCATATGCCCTTTTTTTTTTTTTTTTTCCTGCAACACCACACAATCTTGATTACTGTAGCATTGTAGTAGGCTTTGAACTCAAAAAGTGTCAGTTCTCCAATTTTGTTCTTTTTTTTCCCAGACTTTTTTGGTGCTTTGGGGTCTTTTCAATTTTCATATGAATTTTAGAGCCAGCTTGTCAATTTCTCTAAAAAGGCAGCTGGGATTTTGGTTGGGATTGTGTTGACTCTGTAGACCATTTTGAGGAATATCACCATTTCAGCAATATTAAGCCTTCCAATTCATGAACACAAAATGACTTTTCATTTATTTAGATTTTCTTTAATTTCTTTCAACAATATGTTACAGGTTTCAGTGTATAAGTCTTGCATGTGTTTTGTTAAACTTATTCCTAACTTTTTTACACAATTGCAAGTGGAATTGTTATCTTAATTTTATTTTTGGATTGTTCATTGTAAGTATGTAGAAATATAACTTTTTAAAAATATAACTCTTGTATCTTGCAACCTTGCAGAACTTATTTCCTAGCTCTAATGGTTTGTGTGGTGTGTGTGTGTGTGTGTGTGTGTGTGTATGTGTGTGTGTGCGTGTGTGTGTGTAGGTATTCCTTAGGATTTTCTAAATACAACATCATGTTATCTCCCAATAGAGAGTTTTACTACTACTTTTCCAATATGGATGCCTTTTATTTAATTTTCTTTCCTAATGGTACTGGCCAGAACCTCTAGTACACTCTTGAATAGAAGTGGCAAGAATGGACATACTTGTCTTATTTCTGAGCTTAGGGAGGAAGCTTTTAATTATTACTATGAAGTATGATGTTAGCTGTCGATTTTTTCATAAATACTCTTTATCAGGAGGAATTTTCTATTATAGTTTGTTGAGTGTTTTTAGCATGAAAGGGTGTTGTGTTGTGTAAAATGTCTTTTCTTTGTCCATTGAGATGATCAGGTGATTTTTATCTTTTATTTAATTTATTCCAAGAATTACATTTATTGACTTTCATAAGTGAAACGAACCTTGCATTCCTGGTGTAACTTCTGCTTGATTATAGTGTATTATTATTTTTAAGTGTCTGGATTTAGTTTGCTAGCATTTTGTTAATACTTTTGGTGTCTATTTTTATTAGAGATGTTGGTCTGTAGTTTTCTTTTTTTGTGATGACTTTATGCGGTTTTGGTATCAGGGTAATACAGACCTATAGTGAGTTTGTGAAATATCAGGGTTAAACAATGAAAAAGATATGACCAGTAGCACACATGAGCTTTATGTATGTGATGCTTTAATAGGCTTGTATGCAAGGGAAGTGTCTCATGGCATGCATTTCACAGGCTACACTGTGAAGACCACTGCCCAGAACAGGAGGAGGTCCAGGAAACTTCTAAAGGAGAAGATAATCAGACAGGGGACTTGACTGTATAGGTAATGTTGCTCAGCAGCATGGCTAGAGAGCCATGAAGGCAGTGGTGGCTTTGCATCTTTTATAGCTACAAGATTTATTTTTGCCTATGGTTAGCAGATGTTGAGTGCAGTTTCATGGGGTATGCAAAACAGGCAGTCTCAATGTACCAAAAATCTGCTTACTTGGCTCTATTTAATGCATAAAAATATTGAGTTTGTTTCTGGTGGGTTTTCTGCTAACAGATCTCAGCCTGCTATGAAGGAGGAACCAACCTAGGGCCAACATACAGGGGTTGTCTTTGGCTCATTTATATGACACCAGCTTATAGAGTGAGTTGGGAAGCATTTCCTCTTTTCCTCTTTTTAGAAGGACTTCGTGAAGGATTGGTGTTAACTTTTCTTAAAATAGTAGAATTCAATAATGAAGCCATCCAGTCTGACTCTTTTTTTGTTTGAAATATTTTTGATTTTTACATCAGTCTTTACTTGTTATAAGTCTACTCACACATTCTATTTTTTCCTCAGTCAGTCCTGGTAGTTTCTTTCTTCTATGAATTCATCTGTTTTAAGTAGGTTGTCTTATTTATTGGCATGCAATTTTCCATAGTATTAACTAACAATCCTTTCTATTTCTGTAAGGTCATTAGTAAGATCATTAGTGATGTCCTCTCTTTCATTTTTTAGTTTAGTAATTTGTGAGTTATCTCTTTTTTGTCAATTTAGCTAGATATTTATCAATTTTGTTGATCTTTTCAAATAATCAACTTTCAGTTTTGTTGACTTCCATTATTGTTTTTCTATAATCTATTTAATCTTCTTCTATTCTAATGTATTATTTCCTTCCTTCTGCTTTCATTGAGTTTTTTCATTGACTATTTTGCTCTATTTCTAGTTTTTAAGATAGAGGTTTAGTTATTGAATTGAGATCTTTCTTATGCTTTTAAATGTATGTATTTATAGCTATAAATTTCCCTTCAAGTACTTCTTTTGCTGCATCCTGTAAGTTTGGATATATTGCTTTCATTTCATTTATCTCAATATATTTTTTTGCTGTCCATTTTTATTTGTAACTTGATCTATTGGTTATTTAAGAGTGTGTGGTTTAATTTCTACTTATTTTTGGATTTCTCAAATTTCTTTTTGTTACTGATTTCTAATTTTGTTCCATTATAGTTAAAGAATATACTTATCTGATTTTAATCCTTTTCAATTTATTAAGAAATGTTTTATGGCCAAACATATGATTCGTCCTAGAGAATGATTCATGTGCACTTGAGAAGAATATGTATTCTGTTGTTGATGAGTGAAGTGTTCTGTAGATGTCTGTAAGGTTTACTTGGTTTGTAATGTTGTTCAAGCCTTTTATTTCTTGTTGTTCTTTTGCTAATAGTTCTACTCGTATTGAAAGTGGAGTAGTGAAGTCTCTAACTATTACAGTTGAATTATCTATTTCTCCTTTAAATTCTATCAGCGTTTGCTTTACGTACTTTTGGGGCTCTGTTCTTAGGTATATATATGTTTATAACTGATGAGTTGACTGTGTTATCATAATGAAATGTCCTTCTTTGCCTCTAGACAAATTAAATTAAATTGACAACAATAAATTAAATTTATTAAATGGATACTTATTATTTTAAATTGGTAATATAAATTACACCTTCAACTATATAATCGACTATAAAGTTGATTAAATATTAATTAAATTGACAACTATCACATAAAGAATAAGACTGTAAGGTTTTCATACTTTATGGAAAGTGATACAATATTAATTCTAAGTAGAATAAAAAGTTAAAGTATATTAACAATAATACTTAGAGAAACCACCATGAAATACAAAGAAATATAGCTAAAAAGATAACAGATAACTGATAAATAAAAATGACAGTCTAAAAAATTCAATTATATGACAAAAAGCACAAAGGGAGGAACAGAGAAGCAAAAAATAGATGAGATAAACAGAAAACAAGTAGTGAAAATGGAAATCCTAATCATCCTAGTAGTTGCATTAATTATAAGTGAATTAAACACTTAAAAAGCAAAAATTTTCAGAATATATAAAATTCAAAACACAACAAAACCAGTCCTCACTGATTTCTATATATTAATGGTTTATAATATATATAAGACCTATATATTAGTGGTTTATAATGGAGACACTTCTTTGTATGAACTTATTACAAAGGAGATGCTTATCTATTACAGTGTGAATAACTCACAAAAAGGAGATTATGATTCTAGTGGTAAAATAAGTGTATTATCTGTGTATCACTCTGTTGTATTACTGTTACATTGCTATATACATTATATATACATATTACTGTATATGGCTATATTCACATACAACTGTGAATACTATACTTTATGGATGATTTAAGTTTATTCAAAGATAATTTTGGTTTTAATGCATTTTTATCTCGTATGAAAACTGCATCTGTCATGAATTGTTGCTCAGTTGTATTTAGCTCACCTCTCTGTATGAATCTCAGCCAGTGTTGGAAATGTTACATCCAAACTTGAAGGATTTCAATTATATCTCAATCAGGCATTTCCTTGAATACTTTCATCCTAAGGTGATCCAATTTTTAAGCTAAGGGGAATTCTTTTCCCCAGGCAACGATATGCCTGGACATAAAGTTTCTCTTCTATAGATATTTTCTTCTCCATTTTTACAAATGTTTATTCAAATAAAGACCATTACTTCAATGGGCCTACATTTTCTGTGTGTTCTATTTAGTTTTATATATTCTTCTCTCTAATCCATCAAACAAAACTTCCTTAAACACAATATTGATTATCTCATGGCTTTTCTTAAAACCTTAATTCTGCCCTCAAATATGGCTTGCTTAGTAAAGTTAGGTTCTTTCTTATCTCAATAACTTAAAATTTTCATTCCTATCCATGTCTTATTTATCTTCTAAATAAACATTTTATTTTAGAATAGTTTTAGATTTACTAAAACATGGTGAAGATAGCACAGTTTTTATATATGCCACACCCAACTTCTCCTGTTATTAACATCTCACATTTGTCACAATTAATGAGCAAATATTTTACATTTTTATTAACTAAAGTCCATAGTTTATTCAGATTTCCTTAATTTTTACTTAGTGTCCTTTTCCCGTTTCAGAATCCCATATAGAATACTGTATTAAATTTATTCATCATCTATTTTTAGATGACTCCTCTTGGCTGTGACAGTTTCATAGACTTTCCTTGTTTTTGGCGATTTAATAGTTTTGAAAGCACTGGTCAGATATTTTGGAGAATGCTCCTGAGCTGGAATTTTCCTGATGTTTCTCTCAGGATTAGACTGGGATATGGGTTTTTCAGAGAAAGACCACAGAGGGAAAGTCCCATTTTCATCACATCATATCAAGTGTGCATACTATTACCATGACTTATTGCTACTGATGTTGACCTTGGTCATCTGGCTCTTGATCATCTTGGTCACTCTTGGTCATCCTGTACTCTTTGAAAGGAATTCATTATGCACAGCCCAGTCTTAAGGAGGGGGGAGTTACATTTCACCTCCTTGAGGGTGGAGTATCTACATAAATTATTCAAAATAATTCTGTGAGATTTGTCTATCTTCTTTGTTTATTCAGTCATTTATATTTAAATAAACTCATGGATATATTTATTTTACACTTTATATTATAACGTAATTCTACTGTGATTATTTTATCGCTCAAATTGCTCTAGATTTTGCTATTGGGAACTCTTTTTGTTGGCTCCCGTGTGCCTTTGATATACTCAAATCACTGTGTATGTGGGTGTGTGTGGTTTTTTCTGTGCTTCCTTATTTTCCAGAACAACAAGATGCTCAAGGCTCATTTTGTAAATTTCCTGCCTTAGTCCTAGAAATAGCCATTTCTGAAAGGAGTTCCAGTCCTTTTTTCCTGGAGAATGATATTAGAAACCAAGATTTGGGTGCTAGGTTGCTTGCTTAACTTAAAAGATTTTCTCCTTTTTATTCCATCTAATCAAATTCTTTCCCTTCAAATATTTTTTTAAATGGCATCTATACCTTTAAGCTTATCATTCCCCTACTATAAGCTTAGAGTCTCTTAAATGGTCTCCCTCTTCAACCTATTTTCTACTTGGCAACTATAGAGATTTTTATAAAATACAAATCTCATTATGCCATTTACCCTGGTTTAAAAACCTTCATAAGCTCAGTATTGTCCTCAGGAGAAAGTTTAAACTTAATATTGCTCGAAATGTTTTTGGGATCTGGTTTCTGGTTTCTATTTTCCTCTCCAACTTCACCTTTTAAAAACTCTCAACCTTGGTTTACACTGCATCCTTACTAAAATTATTTTCATTTCTTATGAGCCTTTGCATAGTTTTTTTTTTCGTGGAACACTGCCGTTACTCCCTTTTTACACACACACACACACAAACATACACACTCTTACTTCACTTCGTAGATTTCTACTCGATTTTCAAATTTTTCCTTAAATGAGCACCTTCTGGGGATTTTTCTCTAGAATGCCTCCAGGCTGGGCTTGCTTCCTGTCTCCACAGGACTCTGTACAATTGCAGCACTCATTGCAATGGGTAGTAATTACCATTTTACTATCTCTTCCCTCTGGACGGAGTTTGTGATGGCAGAGACCTTGTAACTTTGTTTCATCATTGTATGATTAACATTTAGCACAGTATCTGTCTCTGTCTCTTGATATGCACTAAAGAAGTATTTATTTAGTGAATCAATAAATGATCCATGGGATATTCCCCACCATGCTAGCTTCAGGATGTAGTGGTCATTGACATAATTTTAAAGAAATATGATTTTCTAAGTGTTAAATATGTATCAATTTTTATAGGAAAGCATGCTTCAGTATGAGACATCTCCTCCACAATGGAAAGATGAGAACAGTTACTGAAGATCATCTGTGGTTACTCATAATTAGGCAGAGTTCCTGGCTGTCTTTGTTCTTTATTGCCACCATGGAAACAAAAGGCAGATGAAAGCTTCTCGACTGCTTGGGATCAGTTCTTATCTAGCGTGTGGGCATAGATATGTGCTTGGTTAAACCGACTCGAAGCCAGCCATGGAGAAATGTACAGGAATTCTAAAGCTGCGAAGGAATTTATACCCGCACCTCATAGCTCAGAATAGAACATGGCCTCCAAGGTATCTTCAAATTCCAAAACTTCTCCACTTTCATCATGTATGAGAGTTATACACTCATGAAGAATCTAACACAAGAACAAGTAGATAAGGTTTGACTTTGCCTACTCATACCCTTTTTTTACTCAGAGAAAATGTTGGTATCTTTTAAATATCTTCCCTAGGAAAACTGGGACAGTCATTTTGGTCTCATGAAATACGGCTTGTATGTGAGGTTTCCAGAGCTGCTAGAATGGAAATGATCTCTGCTCCTTCTGAACATATGCACAGCAGAGCTCCTCCTCTAAATCTGGTAGTATATTGTATGCATTCCCTCCAATCCTCTTGACTTAGCTCACATATCCCGGGGATGGAGAAATGGAGAGAATATTAATAGCCCTCCTTTAGCAGATAGCTTTTCTAGGTAAGAGGCTAAACTTGCTACAACTTTGCCAGGTTGTTTTTATGAAGGAAGAACTTGCTTGTGTATTAGGTTTGAAAACAATCTTTACCTTGGTACTAAATAGAGTTAATGATATGTTGTCTTAAAGGGATGACCCTATTTGACCAAGTGAGAAAACTGGGACAGCCAAATGGTCTGAAGTATTTGGCTTCTGTAGTCTCCTGGTAGTCACATTGACTGTGTATGTGTGATGTCCCTCTCAGCCACAATAATTAGGATGACTAAATGTTTAATTGTTTTTCCTACTCTTTGCCCTTGATCGCCTAGCAAAACTTTTGTTGGATACCCCATATTATTGAATGTTCAACCACTAGAGCAGTGAGCCATTTGGTGCAGGTATTAATTTTTTAATGGCCTCTGATTTTATCAGATAAAGTACCAGATGACTAATTTAATTTGAATTTCAGATAACAACTCTTTTAACCTATGTATACAATAAATATGCAGGTATTTGGGACATACTTATACTAAAAATCTATTTGTTATTTATCCAAAATTCAAATTTAATCAAGCATCCTGTATTTTCATGTGGTAAATTTGACAACCTTAATGACCTGACTACTTTTTCAGGTGTAAATATCTTTAAAAGTTTAAATTTCAATCAAATAAAGAGTATAAAGCCATTTTAGAGAGAGAAAATGAGTTCACCTTATTTTTATTTATTTTATTATTATTATTACTTTAGACGGAGTCTCGCTTTGTCACCCAGGCTGCTTGTTCATGATCCCAAAATTTGTAAGTCATTTAAGAAAAGAATAACTGAAACCATATATCCTTTGACTAATAAATCCTAAAGATCTAATAAGCAGAGTGCCTTATACTTAAAAATACTGTATTGTATACTTAAAAATTTGCTAAGAAGGCAGATCTTATGTTAGTGCTTTTATCACAATTAAAATAATAAGAATAAATAAAAAGGGTGGAGGAAACGCAGAGGTAATGAATGGGTAAAAGCATAGATTGGGTGATAGTATCACAGGTGTACATTTAGCTCCAAATCCATCAAGTTGTGTACATTAAATATTTAGTTTTTTGTATGCCAATCCTACTTCTATCAAGTAGCTTAAAAAATAAAAGAATAAAATCCCTAGAACACTGTTTTTTAAAATAATTCTTTTCTGTACAAATTCTTGATATGTTTAACGTGTGCAAAAAAAAATCTGAGCTTTTCTCTCATTCCCATTTGTCTAACAAGATTTGGAAAGTCACCTAACCAAAATAAATGTAAATGTTTTTTCCACATAAAGTTTGACTTTTTTTCCATTACATTGTGACATCAAAGCCTCAACCATCTTCTCTTTTCTTTTAAAAGGCTTTTAGTTGTAATTTTGCTCATTTAGCAGTGTGCCCAGTTAGCACCTTTGCTACACTTTTATCCACAGATAGATTGTTTTATCTGCAGCCGTGACACATATCTCTAGAGATATTGGAAATATTTAACACATATTTACAAAATAATTCTTATTGTGATTAGGCTAGCTTTAGTCATTCTTTTAACTGTTTAGGAAGTTGAGTTTGTAAAGTTTATGAATTCTTATGCAAGTCCTGTGAACCCTGTTCTATTGTAGTTGCTGCTGCTTATAGTCTATCTTTTTTTTTTTTTTTTGAGATGGAGTCTCCCCTTGTCGCCCAGGCTGGAGTGCAGTGGCACAATCTCGGCTCACTGCAACCTCTGCCTTGTGGGTTCAAGCTATTCTCCTGCCTCAGCCTCCTGAGTAGCTGGAACTACAGGCATGCACCACCATGCCCCGCTAATTTTTGTATTTTTAGTAGAGATGGAGTTTTACCATGTTGGCCAGGCTGCTCTTGAACTCCTGACCTCAGGTGATCCACCCACCCTGACTTCCCAAAGTGCTGGGATTACAGGCATGAGCCACCATGCCTGGCCTCTATACTTTTTTTTTTTTTAAATAAAGAGAGCTAAGTTAACACAAATCTTTTTTTTTTTTTTTTTTTTTTTTTTTTTTTCTGGAACTATCCCAAGATCTTCCCAGAACTTTCCAGAACTATCAAGGCAAGTTTCTGATACACTTTAAATTACTTGGCAAACCAAACCTAGATATCAAAAAATGTTTTTTGTTAGTTTGTTCATTAGCAGACACTGCCTGTGCTGCACTGTGATGAGAACCATGCAGAGAGGTGACCTGTTGAATCATAGACTGCCTATGTGCAATCAAGATGGAGCCATTGGCAACTGTGTCTTTTCAAGTATCACTAAATAAACGGACCTATTGGATTCTGCTGAGCTACCGTTCTAGCCTTTACATCCCCTGCAAAGGCATCCAGAACATTAAGACAGATATAAGGGGCTAGTGCTGTGGTTCACACCTGTAATCTCAACATTTTAGGAGGCTGAGGCATGAGGATTGCTTGGGCCCAGGAGTTCAAGACCAGCCTGGGCAGTTTAGGGAGACTTTATCTCTACAAAAAATAAGAAAACTTAGTCGGGCTTGGTGGTGCACACTTGCAGTCCAAGCTACCCAGGAGGATGAGGTGGGAGGATTACTTGAACCCAGGGGTTCAAGGCTGCAGTGAACTATGATCTTACCACTGCACTGGGTGACAGAGTGAGACCCATGTGTCAAAAAAAAAAAAAATACATACATACATAAATACATACATAAAATTTTAAAAAAGGAAAAGAAAGATGGATATAACAGAATGAGAGAGGACCAGACAAGGGAGTTATTTGGGTTAGTTTTTTCACCCTTTTTGAAAAGTTATCTCCACACTCTGTGTTCTCTCCTAGATCTTTCTATCATATAATAATGTACAATAGAATATATACAAAGAATGTGTGTGTGTGTGTGTGTGTGTGTGTGTGTGTGTGTGTAACAAAGGACTTAATTTTGTTAGGTTGAGACAGGCATCCACCCTCAAAGACATGAGGGTTAGAGCCAGCAGGCAGGAACTCAGATACAGGTTCTCTGTAACTTCATTGTGTGTGTCTTGAGAGAGAGACAGAGAGAGAGAGAGAGAGAGAGTGTGTGTGTGTGTGTGTGTGTGTGTGTGTGTGTGTTCTTGCCTTCTATCACCCCCTTTCCCTTCCGCCCCCTTTATTTTTTGTAGAAAAGTTATTCGGGAAAAATCCAACTTTGACCCCAAGAAAAATGAGATGTATTTCCATTCTACCTTTCTGAAGGATTGTTAGGAAAATATCCTTCACAGACAAGAGTTGTAGTAATTCCAAAGCTCAAGACTCTCCACTAAGCTGGAGCACTAGGTAGCTTGAGATCCCAATGTTGGCTAAGGGTCTCGGAGCCTACCTGGGCACATCAGCCCCAGCCGGGCCTTGCCACTTCACAGACCATCTCCATTCTCATTCAAAAACCCCTGGGAAACTTTACTGAAGCACAATCTTTATATCCCCAGTTTTCATAACTAGATTAAGGAGTGTGCAAAGCAGTGATAGATAAGAAATGTACAAAGCTAAAAAAACAGCAAAGCTGAATGCAAGAATTCCTTCTAAAGAGTGGCCAGTCCATGTTTCTCCAGGCTTCTGTCTGTAGGATGTGTCCCTCCCATTGCCAGGTCAGCCCAGGAAGCAGCAGAGTCAGACACCTGGCCATGGACCTGGACGAAGGGTGGCTGGAGGGGCGTCCTGCAGTCCGCCAGCACAGAGCGTAGTATGGGAGTACAGCAAGGCTACCGTGACTAAGAACACTTATTCCATGATGGTTTCATCACTTAACAGTTATGTATTAGACTGACTGCAACGATCATAAACTCACAAAAGCTTTTCTGTTGACTTAATATTTATAATGTGCATTCTCTTCATTATCCTTTTTTATTCCCCACACATATTACCTTGTATATTTACTCAGGATTCTCTATTTAAAAGAAATCCAAATAGTGGATATAATCATTGCAGAACCTCTGGTTTGTGTTCCATTTTCTCCATAGGATCAAAAACTTTTTCTGAGGCCTTCACATGCAGGCACAGCCTGACAGATGCAAAATTGAGAAGTGGGTGAAATTTGACTTTAATGAGTGCACTTGTTTCCTCTGATGCCTTTTCTAGCCTCAGAGTCACTCTGGTGGTACTTGTCTTCTTGGTTGCCATTGATTCTCTGAGCACTGTTCCTTATAACAAACATAGATAATCTCAGAGTCTGATAAGTGGGTGCTTTATTGCAGAAGAGACTCAGTGGATTTCCTCTCCTAGCAGAGGTGACTTTTAACCCTTACTGGAACTGTGAAATGAAAGACTCTATATCTTATTAAATGAGTATAAATTAAAGACAAATGTAAGATGTGTTTGTTGTTTTAATTTTATCTTTAATTGACAGATCATAATTGCATATATTTTGGAGTACAAGGTGATGTTTTGATACGTGCATCCATTGTGGAATGATCAAATCAGGCCAATTAACATATCCATTACCTCACATATTTATCATTTCCTTTTCACCATTTTGAAATATACAATACATGATTATTAACTATAGTCACTATATTGTACAATAGATCACCAGAACCTCTTCCTCCTGTCTAACTGAAATGGTGTATCCTTTGACCAATGTCTCCTCTTTATCCATTCACTGATCTTGCTTCAGCCTCTGGTAACTGCTATTCTACTCTCTATTGTTACGAATTCAACTACTTGAGATCCCACATATGACTGACATCATGTGGCATTTGTTTCCCTGTGTCTGGCCTAGTTCACTTTGCATAATGTTCTCTAGATTCAACCATGTTGTTGAACATGAAAATTTTTCTTTCTTTTGAAAGACTAGCTAGTATTCCATTTTGTAGGTTGGCATAAAAGTCTTCCCAATACCTCTTAAAATATAGCACGTGGTATATACTACTGCACTCACTAGCCTCCCAGGGATCAGTGCTTAGTAGCAAGGTGGGTCCAGGAAGGACCACGCCACCTGAGTCATGTGTGTGGTTTTCCCAGGTGTTCTTAAATGCAGTCATTTGTCCACGTTGTCATCATGGTTTGAATTGTCTTAGTGTCTCTTTCTATTCTGTAGCTTCTATCGCAGCAAA
Organism: Macaca nemestrina; assembly: GCF_043159975.1. Lineage (NCBI taxonomy): Eukaryota > Metazoa > Chordata > Mammalia > Primates > Cercopithecidae > Macaca > Macaca nemestrina. The sequence goes on from NW_027257565.1 coordinate 326,318, forward strand.
TGACCGACCTATTAACTATTTTAATATGGCATTGGGGGATTTATGTTTCTAAAATGAATCTTATTTATTCTCTAAGTGAATCCCCTTAATCTCTCTCTCTTTCTCTCTCTCTCTGGGGAGACAAGGAGTGGTAGGTGCACAACTTGAAGGAATTACATATTAACGCCTTGGCTGAGGTCACTTTGTCCAGACCTTGGTTGATTCAGAGACTTGACTTTAGAAATCCCACATTTGCTGGGATGTCAGCCTCTTCAAGTTTGAGTCAGCCTCACTGTCAATAATTCTGATTTGGTGCTCAGAAATTCCCATGTTAACTGTTGACTTTTATTGTGTTTCTAAAATTGCTTCCATTCTGAGAATGATTTGAAAATAATTTTATGTTATTTTATTTTGATCGTATTACCGTGGCATTCCCTCCGACCACGTCTCTAACGTTTGCAATTTGGCTGAAAAATGTGGTTTCAAGACAGAGAAGACATTTCAGGAGTTCTGTGTGCCCACATGGGAATGGGAATCGCAGTTATTTTTTAAAATCTATTTCATTATTTTTCATATTTAGGACTCAGACTCTTCCTCTTTTTGGAACTTTTCAAGGTGATTATTTTTCTTCCAGGAGGTACACCTTCAAGTCTCAGCTAAAGAAGCAATTACTTTTTAAAGATACCTCGTTTTGCATTCAGCAGCTCTCAGATCAGAAATAGGTCCTGTGACTCCCTCTGGAGGGAGGTGTTTATTAAAAAGATAAAAAGTTTTCATTTGAAAAGTTGGCAATTGCGTCTCATGAATTTGGTGGAATTAAAATTGATCCTGGGGCCCCAGTCCCCATAAAAGATTCCTCAGTGCTCCAAATGTTCCCCATTAGGCTGCTACTTGATCATCTAAGACAGAATCTTCCCTGCAGAGGATCCATTGTCAGTAGTTTCTCCTTTGTACTCAAAGCTCCACTGTTTAATTACAAGCTCTTCTAGGCTCTGCCACTGGTGATTGCCACCCCGTTTCTCTCCTCTGATAGCCCCCGAGGCTCTAGCAGCATAGCACATTATCCTCATTTTCTAAGTTGTTATTTATTTTCCTGAAAGAATAATGGAAGCAGCTGTAGAAATGTGGAGGCATTTGAACCTGACCTTCTGAACTCCAAAAAAACCCCATCGTAAAGGCTATGTTGATTGGGTTCGTCAGAATAAATTGAGCACTGACTAAAAAACGTGATGGATATGTGCAGGACTTGAGGCAACTCTTTGGCTCGATGTCAGAGATGCGGATTTTTCCAAACTGAAAGCTTTTGTGCGCCATACTTCAACCCCTACTGCTCAGCGAAGTCAGTTTTTCAATTGCAGTCCATTTTGTGAGTGCAAGTCAGTTTCTCAAGATGAAAAGGGCTGCACACCGTGTGTGTATGTATATGTGTATGTGTACTTACGCAATCTAACATTTCTAGGACCTTTTCTCATGTCCGCTAAATTAAAAAGCAATTGAATATTGAGAGGCATGTTTGAATCATTGCAGACTCTTTGGGGGAATATCCTGAATTTTGATTGCTAGTCTTGCTCACAGTTTTGCACAACACACCTTACAACAGTCAGATAGGAAACTTACTCAAATGTCTCTAACCTTAAGAGATGAATCTAAGCCACTGCTACTTTTTCTTGAAGGTGGTAATAGAGGCCCCCTAAACTGTTCCAGAACTCAGAAATCTTTCCCTCTCTCCAACTTTTACTAATCAGGTTACAGTTTGACTTTTAAAAGCTGTCCTTTTAAAATGTTGCCTTTCAGATCACATCCACGAAGACCATGTCTATTAGTCATTGACCCTACAATAGCAAATATTTCTTAGGAGCCTTTTCATGGCTGTGACACCAAAGTTAAAGACAAGGTCATTGCAGATGCAGAGTGCTTTTTCAGAGCTGCAGAATTCATCAATCAAACAGTAACAATTCAAACCTAGGACTTCCATGTTTAAGTCTGGTGCTCTGTCTGAGGCATTGCCACCACGCCCTCACTGAAAAATACTGAAAATACATATTTACTGCACCTCTAATACCAGGGAATAGAGGTTTTGCTTACTTGCATCAGAGGATGGCCATCTTGGAACAGAAGTATGCCTGAGGTTTGGAAATGTGTGTGAGAGTGTGTCTGTTTATGGTGGGGTTGGGGTGTTCTTTGTTAAGAAACAAGTGACAGCACTTTCAGGTGTGAGTGTATGTCTGTGTGTGGTGGGGTGGTGTTCTTAAGAGGCAACAGGGGATTGTTAGGGAAAGAATGAGAGGCAGAGAGGCAGATAAAAGGTAACAAGGACGGAATTTCCCCTAGTTATCCTACCCACTCGTATTCAGGCCCCTAGCGGAAGCAATGATTAAGACTCACTGAAAATCATTCCCTAAGCCATCTTTTATATTTCGATGCCTTGGCTAAGTGATCCTCTCTGAAATCACATAAATGAAAGTGCTTTGTACAGGTTTGAGTGAGAAGACCTGGAACACTGTTGTTCACCAGATTTTTTTGGAATTCAGTTACCTGTACTGTAGTTGAACAGTATACTCACAGATCCCCAGGAAATTGCTGTCCTTGCCTTTACAAAGATCCCTCATCACCTAAACGGGGAGACAGAATGCAGACATATGATTGGATTCCAGAAATATTGCTACAAAACCCCTATAAATATGTACAAATTAATATACTGCAAATGAAGTGCAAGGTGCTGAAGGTATGTGTGTAATGGGCTCATCAGAGTCTGCAGGAAGCTAGATTGCAAAATAAATCACGTGTCAGTATCTTCCCTGCAACTGTATGGATGGCTCCATTCCCTACACACTTTTATACACAAGTGAGTTGTATGAGATTATTGGCATTTGCTTGTTTTTTTGTAAAGCGATAAGGTATCATCAATGCAAAGAAGGTAATTGGTCTTAAGATCACCATGGTAAATGATTCCTCAAGAAAGGAAACCTCTACCAGCAAACAGCGTGCATTCGCTGCTCAGCTCCTTGCATATAGAATTAAAACTTCTGGAGCCTCTCAATTACATGTAGGATAACTGCTTGATGCATAACATTATTGCTTTGGCTTACATTTAAATTTCTGGGTGAAATAAAGGATGGGGAAACAATCTTTCTGTGGGATTGGTGTTATAGGAGTATTCTGGGTTTGTAAAAAATGATTTTTTAGAGGTAAGTACAAATAGAAAAGATTTCTTTCTAGCTATTTTAAGGGGACAGACTGGGGCAGTAAAAGCTTCAGATTCATTCACATCATGCTTAGATGCACAGAGGAATCAGGTTCTTTGTCTAGACTTACAGGATCTTTTTTAGGAACCTCTACCTACTTGTGGACCAGGAAGAAATGAACTTCATTCAGTCCAATGGTGTTTAAAGCTCCATTGTACCTGATGTTTAAACAATCTTTTTAGAGTGTTCTCCATCTCTCAGATATTTGCCCATTTGTCCACACCTTTTGTTTAGCTCCTCTCCATAACTTTTTTTTAAGATAATGTTTTTGCCCCTTTAGTTTTCATTCATTTCTACCTTCCCCACCACCTCTTCAAAAAGGCACTTGGGTGCATGTGAACAGCAGTGGCTCATGCAACCTCAGAGTCCAGGGAAAGTCCTTGGGCTCAGTGTGTCCTTTTTCAGTGTTGACTTCCCGGGAGATGTCACTCAGCTGCCTGGTTGCTATTTCCTGGTGGCATTTGGGGTTGTTGCTGGGGTATCTCATAGCTAAGCTGCTTTCCGAAAATGGGCAGAGCTTCATGGTGCTCCTGGCTTACATGGACTCACGTCTGCCCCTACAGATGTTGTGGACACCTTGAGACTCTGTATGTGACAACTATTTATCCTTGCCTGATGAGCTGTCCTGAAGCTATTCCTGTCGAATTGTCTCATTTCCACTTAACCAGTCCCCTTTGAGAAGCTCCCAATCAGACTCAAACATGCTTCTGGGCCTTCTGTATGCTATTAGGGAAGCTTGAAAAAGCTCAACCTCATGGCTTGCTCACACCAGTCTCATGTTACTTTGATGTCGCTACATTTCAGGTTGGTGCAGGGTAGCTCTGAGATGGTCATGGAATGAGGACAGACCCTTTTTTTCCTGTGTTACCCTCACTAACTGTGCTTCTGCCCAAATATTCCCCATCTTCCGGTCACTCCTTTTCCCTCACTACCTCGCACTCCTGAGGGTCCCGGTGGTTAAATACCTATTTTCCCTACATCATATCCTTTCTTTGCCATCACATAGCATGTGTCACTAATGAAGTCCACACTTTCCCACTTACCAGGTTTCCCACTTATCGGGGACAGAAGTGGTGTTTCTGCCCCGGGAGAACTCTCTGAGTTGAATTGCCCAGGCTTGGCTTTTGGTCAGCTCAAAAGTATAGATTTGAGGGATGAATATGGGGTTAAAAACAGGAAAAAACAAAGGGCTTTTGAAAACTGTACATTCTAGACAACAGCTGAGCTCCCATGGCTATTGCGTTACTGTACAATTAGGTCTTGAAAGTCAAAAGATTAATGTTAACTTTTTCTTTGTATTTCTTTTGCAATAAATTGTAATCTTCTCCTCATCCAAACCTACCCTCCCAGCCCTGAAAGATTCTTGGGACAAGGAGGATGAAAACCATCCACAGAAAGGCAAAAGAGGACAAGTCCATGACAATGAATCCTTACTGTGGCTGTGACATTGAACAAGCTCAATAAGTAGTAATCTCCCTCCCCTTTAACTGAAATTAAAATGAAATCTATCCCACAACACCACTACATCAAATCTGTGTACATGTGAGAAATGCAGAAAGGAGAAGCACAGTTTCGGTGAGTTATGGTGGTGAGGTTGTACATGGTTGCATTATTTTGCTAAGGTTGCCATAACAAACTGCCAGAGCTGCGTGGCTTAAAGCAAAAGAAACTGATTCTCTCATAGTTTGTAGGAAAAACTTCGGAAATCCAGGTGTTGTCAGGGCTGTACCCTCTGCAGGCTCTAGAGACTCGTCCTTCCTTGCTTCTCCCGGCTTCTGGTGGCTACTGGCTTTCCTTGGCTCACAGCTACAAAATTTCAATCTGTGCTCAGCTTTACAGGGCCTTCTTCTCTTTTTCTCAGTCTTTCATAAACATGTTAATCTTTGGATTTAGGGCCCACCCTCCTCCAGGATGATCTCACCTCAAGATCCCTACCTTAATTATATCTGAGGTCCTGAACAGACATATCCTCTGGGAGTCCCTACTCAACCCACAACAGGGACACATGTTCTTTTATTATTATTTTTGAGATAGCATTGTTTTGCACATTACCAACTGGTAATAAGGAGGGAAGAAAATGGCATGGCTTTCCAAAAAAAAAATCTATAAAACTATTTTGCTATGATTATTCCCCTTTTTAAAAACATTTTTTTGCCCTTCACTGCTGAAAAAGTTCTATGTGCCCGGCCTTGTTTTTATGGAAATCCTTGCATCTAAAAACAAGCTGTGTAAAACTGGCATTCCAGACATCAGGCACCAAATACTTCACCCCAGGAATTCTCAGCCCAGTCTGTTCAACCACTAGACAGCCCTATAAATAGAATCACAGAAATTTTTGGCTCTGCTTCACCAGTTGGACCAGGCAGGAAAGGCTCCCTGTGGTTGTTTCACTTGGAAAAAAGACTGGATTTGAGCAGAAACCTAGTTCCAGAGAAAGAAATCACTTAGCTCTTATGCATAGGTACAAGATGTCTGCAGGGCAATATTGACTTGAGAGATTTCGTCTGAATATTTGAAGTGGGAGGATTCCTCTTGAACTGAAAAATGGATTGCCATTATCTCAGGGTAAGATTCCAGCTTAGTCTTGTGTTCGGACACCTTTTACAGCATAGCTCTCCTACCTGAAATCAGGTTTCCCATCCAATGGCTTAGAGCGTAAAACCCTCTCTAAATGCCTAACTCCATTTCTCTTTCTCGATTTCCTCTTTTTCAAAATGAGAGTGGGTATCGCATGGTATCATTATGTTGCTTCTATGTCAAAAAGTGTTAAAGAATGTGATTTAACTTCTATTCCCCCGTCTCCTGATCCCTCTATTAAAACATGGAACAATATGCAGGAACAGGCCAGATCAGGGAACTGCACATATCTTGCATTAGAACTGAGTACAATTTAACAAGTTGCTCAGCTTTTCTAAGCCTTAGTGTCTAATCTGTAAAATAATGGTACCAAAGTAGACAATTCCAGCCTGGTGCAGTGGCTCACACCTGTAATCCCAGGACTTTGGGTGGGCAAAATGGGTGGATCAGCTGAGATCAGGAGTTTGAGACCAGCCTGGCCAACATGGTGAAATTCCGTCTCTACTAAAAGTACAAAAATTAGCTGGGTGTGGTGATATGTGCCTGTAGTCCCAACTACTTGGGAGGTTGAGGCAGGAGAGTTGCTTGAACCCGGGAGGCAGGCTTCAAGGTTGCAGTGAGCCAAAGTGACGCCATTGCACTCGAGCCTGGGCGACAGAGTGAGACTCTGTCTTAAAAAACTAACAAACAAATAAACAAACAATAAAGTAGATAACTCCTATAAACCTTCCCACCTCCCACCTATCATATTCCATTACAGCGTGGTCTAATATGATAGCCAAGAGCCACATGTTGCTACTGAGTACTTGAAATGTGGCTAGTCTGAATGAAAATAAACTGTAAGTGTAAAGGACACACTAGGTTTTCAACACTTGTCATGAAAAAAATAATGTGCATTTCTCATTAATATTTTTATGTTGATTACATGTTGAAGTGATAGTATTTAGATGTATTAGGTAAAACATTACTAACATTAATTTTACTTTTTTTGTTTTACTATTTTTTTTCTTTTTTTTTAAATTTATTTATTATTATTATACTTTAAGTTGTAGGGTACATGTGCATAACGTGCAGGTTTGTTACATATGTATACTTGTGCCATGTTGGTGTGCTGCACCCATCAACTAGTCATTTACATCAGGTATAACTCCCAGTGCAATCCCTCCCCCCTCCCCCCTCCCCATGATAGGCCCCAGTGTGTGATGTTCCCCTTCCTGAGTCCAAGTGATCTCATTGTTCAGTTCCCACCTATAGTGAGAACATGCGGTGTTTGGTTTTCTGTTCTTGTGATAGTTTGCTAAGAATGATGGTTTCCAGCTGCATCCATGTCCCTACAAAGGACACAAACTCATCCTTTTTTATGGCTGCATAGTATTCCATGGTGTATATGTGCCACATTTTCTTAATCCAATCTGTCACTGATGGACATTTGGGTTGATTCCAAGTCTTTGCTATTGTGAATAGTGCTGCAATAAACATATGTGTGCATGTGTCTTTATAGCAGCATAATTTATAATCCTTTGGGTATATACCCAGTAATGGGATGGCTGGGTCATATGGTACATCTAGTTCTAGATCCTTGAGGAATCGCCATACTGTTTTCCATAATGGTTGAACTAGTTTACAATCCCACCAACAGTGTAAAAGTGTTCCTATTTCTCCACATCCTCTCCAGCACCTGTTGTTTCCTGACTTTTTAATGATTGCCATTCTAACTGGTGTGAGATGGTATCTCATTGTGCTTTTGATTTGCATTTCTCTGATGGCCAGTGATGATGAGCATTTTTTCATGTGTCTGTTGGCTGTATGAATGTCTTCTTTTGAGAAATGTCTGTTCATATCCTTTGCCCACTTTTTGATGGGGTTGTTTGTTTTTTTCTTGTAAATTTCTTTGAGTTCTTTGTAGGTTCTGGATATTAGCCCTTTGTCAGATGAGTAGATTGCAAAAATTTTCTCCCATTCTGTAGGTTGCCTGTTCACTCTAATGGTAGTTTCTTTTGCTGTGCAGAAGCTCTTTAGTTTAATGAGATCCCATTTGTCAATTTTGGCTTTTGCTGCCGTTGCTTTTGCTGTTTTAGACATGAAGTCTTTGCCCATGCCTATGTCCTGAATGGTACTACCTAGGTTTTCCTCTAGGATTTTTATGGTATTAGGTCTAACATTTAAGTCTCTAATCCATCTTGAATTAATTTTTGTATAAGGAGTAAGGAAAGGATCCAGTTTCAGCTTTCTACTTATGGCTACCCAATTTTCCCAGCACCATTTATTAAATAGGGAATCCTTTCCCCATTTCTTGTTTCTCTCAGGTTTGTCAAAGATCAGATGGCTGTAGATGTGTGGTATTATTTCTGAGGACTCTGTTCTGTTCCATTGGTCTATATGTCTGTTTTGGTACCAGTACCATGCTGTTTTGGTTATTGTAGCCTTGTAGTATAGTTTGAAGTCAGGTAGCGTGATGCCTCCAGCTTTGTTCTTTTGACTTAGGATTGTCTTGGAAATGTGGGCTCTTTTTTGGTTCCATATGAACTTTAAAGCAGTTTTTTCCAATTCTGTGAAGAAACTCATTGGTAGCTTGATGGGGATGGCATTGAATCTATAAATTACCTTGGGCAGTATGGCCATTTTCACGATATTGATTCTTCCTATCCATGAGCATCGTATGTTCTTCCATTTGTTTGTGTCCTCTTTTATTTCACTGAGCAGTGGTTTGTAGTTCTCCTTGAAGAGGTCCTTTACATCCCTTGTAAGTTGGATTCCTAGGTATTTGATTCTCTTTGAAGCAATTGTGAATGGAAGTTCATTCCTGATTTGGCTCTCTGTTTGTCTGTTACTGGTGTATAAGAATGCTTGTGATTTTTGCACATTAATTTTGTATCCTGAGACTTTGCTGAAGTTGCTTATCAGCTTAAGGAGATTTGGGGCTGAGACAATGGGGTTTTCTAAATATACAATCATGTCATCTGCAAAGAGGGACAATTTGACTTCTTCTTTTCCTAACTGAATACCCTTGATTTCTTTCTCTTGCCTAATTGCCCTAGCCAGAACTTCCAACACTATGTTGAATAGGAGTGGTGAGAGAGGGCATCCCTGTCTTGTGCCAGTTTTCAAAGGGAATTTTTCCAGTTTTTGCCCATTCAGTATGATATTGGCTGTGGGTTTGTCATAAATAGCTCTTATTATGTTGAGGTACGTTCCATCAATACTGAATTTATTGAGCGTTTTTAGCATGAAGGGCTGTTGAATTTTGTCAAAAGCCTTTTCTGCATCTATTGAGATAATCATGTGGTTCTTGTCTTTGGTTCTGTTTATATGCTGGATTATGTTTATTGATTTGTGAATGTTGAACCAGCCTTGCATCCCAGGGATGAAGCCCACTTGATCATGGTGGATAAGCTTTTTGATGTGTTGCTGAATCCGGTTTGCCAGTATTTTATTGAGGATTTTTGCATCGATGTTCATCAGGGATATTGGTCTAAAATTCTCTTTTTTTGTTGTGTCTCTGCCAGGCTTTGGTATCAGGATGATGTTGGCCTCATAAAATGAGTTAGGGAGGATTCCCTCTTTTTCTATTGATTGGAATAGTTTCAGAAGGAATGGTACCAACTCCTCCTTGTACCTCTGGTAGAATTCCGCTGTGAATCCATCTGGTCCTGGACTTTTTTTGGTTGGTAGGCTATTAATTATTGCCTCAATTTCAGAGCCTGCTATTGGTCTATTCAGGGATTCAACTTCTTCCTGGTTTAGTCTTGGAAGAGTGTAAGTGTCCAGGAAATTATCCATTTCTTCTAGATTTTCCAGTTTATTTGCGTAGAGGTGTTTATAGTATTCTCTGATGGTAGTTTGTATTTCTGTGGGGTCGGTGGTGATATCCCCTTTATCATATTTAATTGCAACGATTTGATTCTTCTCTCTTTTCTTCTTTATTAGTCTTGCTAGTGGTCTGTCAATTTTGTTGATCTTTTCAAAAAACCAACTCCTGGATTCATTGATTTTTTGGAGGGTTTTTTGTGTCTCTATCTCCTTCAGTTCTGTTCTGATCTTAGTTATTTCTTACCTTCTGCTAGCTTTCGAATGTGTTTGCTCTTGCTTCTCTAGTTCTTTTAATTGCGATGTTAGAGTGTCAATTTTAGATCTTTCCTGCTTTCTCTTGTGGGCATTTAGTGCTATAAATTTCCCTCTACACACTGCTTTAAATGTGTCCCAGAGATTCTGGTATGTTGTATCTTTGTTCTCATTGGTTTCAAAGAACATCTTTATTTCTGCCTTCATTTCGTTATGTACCCAGTAGTCATTCAGGAGCAGGTTGTTCAGTTTCCATGTAGTTGAGCGGTTTTGATTGAGTTTCTTAGTCCTGAGTTCTAGTTTGATTGCACTGTGGTCTGAGAGACAGTTTGTTATAATTTCTGTTCTTGTACATTTGCTGAGGAGTGCTTTACTTCCAATTACGTGGTCGATTTTGGAGTAAGTACGATGTGGTGCTGAGAAGAATGTATATTCTGTTGATTTGGGGTGGAGAGTTCTATAGATGTCTATTAGGTCTGCTTGCTGCAGAGATGAGTTCAATTCCTGGATATCCTTGTTAACTTTCTGTCTCGTTGATCTGTCTAATGTTGACAGTGGAGTGTTGAAGTCTCCCATTATTATTGTATGGGAGTCTAAGTCTCTTTGTAAGTCTCTAAGGACTTGCTTTATGAATCTGGGTGCTCCTGTATTGGGTGCATATATATTTAGGATAGTTAGCTCTTCCTGTTGAATTGATCCCTTTACCATTATGTAATGGTCTTCTTTGTCTCTTTTGATCTTTGATGGTTTAAAGTCTGTTTTATCAGAGACTAGTATTGCAACCCCCGCTTTTTTTTGTTCTCCAATTGCTTGGTAAATCTTCCTCCATCCCTTTATTTTGAGCCTATGTATGTCTCTGCGTGTGAGATGGGTCTCCTGAATCCAGCAGACTGATGGGTCTTGACTCTTTATCTAGTTTGCCAGTCTGTGTCTTTTAATTGGAGCATTTAGTCCATTTACATTTAAGGTTAAGATTGTTATGTGTGAACTTGATCCTGCCATTATGATATTAACTGGTTATTTTGCTCGTTAGTTGATGCAGTTTCTTCCTAGCCTCGATGGTCTTTACATTTTGGCATGTTTTTGCAATGGCTGGTACCGGTTGTTCCTTTCCATGTTTAGTGCTTCCTTCAGGGTCTCTTGTAAGGCAGGCCTAGTGGTGACAAAATCTCTAAGCATTTGCTTATCTGTAAAGGATTTTATTTCTCCTTCACTTATGAAACTTAGTTTGGCTGGATATGAAATTCTGGGTTTAAAATTCTTTTCTTTAAGAATGTTGAATATTGGCCCCCACTCTCTTCTGGCTTGTAGAGTTTCTGCCGAGAGATCTGCTGTTAGTCTGATGGCCTTCCCTTTGTGGGTAACCTGATCTTTCTCTCTGGCTGCCCTTAAGATTTTTTCCTTCATTTCAACTTTGGTGAATCTGGCAATTATGTGTCTTGGAGTTGCTCTTCTTGAGGAGTATCTTTGCGGCGTTCTCTGTATTTCCTGGATTTGAATGTTGGCCTGCCCTACTAGGTTGGGGAGGTTCTCCTGGATGATATCCTGAAGAGTGTTTTCCAACTTGGTTCCATTTTCCCCCTCACTTTCAGGCACCCCAATCAGACGTAGATTTGGTCTTTTTACATAATCCCATACTTCTTGCAGGCTTTGTTCATTTCTTTTTCTTCTTTTTTCTTTTGGTTTCTCTTCTCGCTTCATTTCATTCATTTGATCCTCAATCGCTGATACTCTTTCTTCCAGTTGATCGAGTCGGTTACTGAAACTTGTGCATTTGTCACGTATTTCTCGTGTCATGGTTTTCATCTCTTTCATTTCGTTTATGACCTTCTCTGCATTAATTACTCTAGCCATCAATTCTTCCACTTTTTTTTCAAGATTTTTAGTTTCTTTGCGCTGGGTACGTAATTCCTCCTTTAGCTCTGAGAAATTTGATGGACTGAAGCCTTCTTCTCTCATCTCGTCAAAGTCATTCTCCGTCCAGCTTTGATCCGTTGCTGGCGATGAGCTGAGCTCCTTTGCCGGGGGAGATGCACTCTTATTTTTTGAATTTCCAGCTTTTCTGCCCTGCTTTTTCCCCATCTTTGTGGTTTTATCTGCGTCTGGTCTTTGATGATGGTGATGTACTGATGGGGTTTTGGTGTAGGTATCCTCCCTGTTTGATAGTTTTCCTTCTAACAGTCAGGACCCTCAGCTGTAGGTCTGTTGGAGATTGCTTGAGGTCCACTCCAGACCCTGTTTGCCTGGGTATCAGCAGCAGAGGCTGCAGAAGGTAGAATATTTCTGAACAGCGAGTGTACCTGTCTGATTCTTGCTTTGGAAGCTTCCTCTCAGGGGTGTACTCCACCCTGTGAGGTGTGGGGTGTCAGACTGCCCCTAGTGGGGGATGTCTCCCAGTTAGGCTACTCAGGGGTCAGAGACCCACTTGAGCAGGGAGTCTGTCCCTTCTCAGATCTCAACCTCCGTGTTGGGAGATCCACTGCTCTCTTCAAAGCTGTCAGACAGAGTCGTTTGCGTCTGTAGAGGTTTCTGCTGCGTTTGTTATTGTTTACTGTGCCCTGTCCCCAGAGGTGGAGTCTACAGAGACAGGCAGGTTTCCTTGAGCTGCTGTGAGCTCCACCCAGTTCGAGCTTCCCAGCCATTTTGTTTACCTACTTAAGCCTCAGCAATGGCGGGCGCCCCTCCCCCAGCCTCGCTGCTGCCTTGCCGGTAGATCACAGACTGCTGTGCTAGCAATGGGGGAGGCTCCGTGGGTGTGGGACCCTCCCGGCCAGGTGTGGGATATGATCTCCTGGTGTGCCTGTTTGCTTAAAGAGCAGTATTGGGGTGGGAGTTACCCAATTTTCCAGGTGTTGTGTGTCTCAGTTCCCCTGGCTAGGAAAAGGGATTCCCTTCCCCCTTGCGCTTCCCAGGTGAGGCGATGCCTCGCCCTGCTTCAGCTCTCGCTGGTCGGGCTGCAGCAGCTGACCAGCACCGATAGTCCGGCACTCCCCAGTGAGATGAACCCAGTACCTCAGTTGAAAATGCAGAAATCACCGGTCTTCTGTGTCGCTCGTGCTGGGAGTTGGAGACTGGAGCTGTTCCTATTCGGCCATCTTGCTCTGCCCAGGTCTGTTTTACTATTTACTATGGCTTCTAGAAAATTTAGAAAATTTAAAATTACACATGTGGCTCTTATTTTGTTTCTACTATCTAGTACCACCCTATAATAGCTATGCAATACAGTTTAGGAACTAAAGTCCAAATGTTCAGAGTTACACAGAGTGGTCATATGTCATGTGTGCATAAATTTGTGCACAACATGTATGCGTTAACTGTGACTGGAATTTTAGCAATGCTATTGTAATATGGTACGGCTTACATATCTGTTTGTTAGTGTAGATATGATACATATACCACTTGTATTCCCATTTTCCCACCACTCTACCACTTCCAAATATTTCCCACTTCCTAGGGTTGAACACAAGACTAATCGTCAGCATGATGATGTCCATGCTTAAATTCTGAGTTCCCCATGGTTTGGTTGTGTGAGTCTAGGAAAGTCAAGCGACCTCTCTGACCCTCAGTTTCTTCATTTACGAAGTGGAACTGATAGCAGCTATCTTCCACATAGGATATATATGAGGTCTAGAGAAGATAATCCACTAAAGGCACCAATTCTAAGCCTGCTGGGAAATATGTTTTCAATGAAGTTGAGTTATTGTTTTCTAACTGTGGACACATCTATAGGCAGGAGAGACATTTGAAGTATACAAATAAAAGTACCGTGGATTTCTTATACCAGATAACATATACTTCTGTTTAAAGAAGAAAAGAAAAATTGCAGAAGATGGAATTTGATCCAAACAAGAGAGAATTTGGATAAATACTGTTGAGGGTTGGACACTCCAGGTAGAAGAACCAATATAAGTAATATAGGACCTCGCCTGTGGAGCAGAACATTACTAAATAGGGATTGAAAGCAACTTTTCTGAGGGGAGATAGAATTAAAATTGAAAAGGAAGCTCGAGGGTAGGATTTTCCCAAGCAAACATTCATATATCTACATATGACGTTTCATAGAAATGCAATCTTCATTTCCATTGTACAGTGTCTCTTTACATCTATGTAGTTAGATTCTAATAGAAGTGATTCTGTATAGTAGAGATGTAAGTTGGCATTTTTCTCTAGTGGCTACTCCTTATTTTCATCCTCTCTAAGCTTAAAAGAACCCAGAAGTGATGTTGGAAGTAAAAATCCTTCTACTTCATGACATTTCAGAATTTCCCCCTCTACTCCAAGTTAGTAATCATGTGCTTTGAGGATGATGCCATCCAGCTACCAACCTTTACACCATCTTGTCAAGCCCTCCACCAATTCCTCCTTCCCTCCTTTCCATACAAAATTTCATGCCTGGACCATAGCTTTCTACACTTATAAGTTTCTTAATTCCATAATAGCCATTCTCCATGTGGTCTTAAAATGGATGGGAGGGCCTATTTTCATTGTTATTAGCAATGTGACCTTGGATAATTTATTTAACCTCTTTGAGCCTAGAATAGAGATAATCATAACACACACTTCACAAGGTTATTATGAAGACAAAATGAAAGAATATATACTAAATATTTAACGCAATGCTTGGCACAGTAAGTCTTCCAAAATATTATTCAGTGTTAACAATCTTTTTAGTCCTTTGATCCATATATTACCGTCTTATCAACGCTTTCCTGTCTTCATCTCATTTCTTATTTAGCCTAGACATCAATATGTCTTTCTATCTCCGATAAAGCTCTTCTTTTTACCCTTGAGTCTCCTGCCCTCTTGAGTTTATACCCTGTCAGGCAGACTTTAACTGCAAGGCATACTATGATCAAGATGTTGAGACTCCAATGGAGAAAATCTCGATAAATTAACAATATCCTCCCTTAACTCTTAAATTAGACTCTAGCTCTTCTGTGTGTCCCTACAGAACATTTTTTCCTCTTCTCTGTGAGGAGATGTTTCAAAGCTTGTTTGAAGTCTCTTTCTAACTCCACCACATTCCCTCGCAGCAGGTGGCCTCCCCTCCCACTACAGAGACAAAATCATGACCTTCAAGCCTTAAATCCCTCAGGCTCCTGCCTTCATAGCTGTGGACTTATCTTTCCCTCCCACCCCATTCCTTCAAAGGATTCTCTAAGAAATAGGGCTATATCATTTGGAAAGCCTTATTAATATATCTATTTGTTGAACATAGGGAGTGCTCATTGCTATGTAAGAAAAAAAGATACTTCTCTCAATGGATTTAAAATCTGAATAAGCAAGTTGAAATAACTCAAATATGAAAAAACATCTAGAAAGTATTTAAATCTCACAGGCATAAGATATTTTAATTATATTCCCTACTTATGCATGATTGAAAAATTTAAATGGTAGAAAAATTATCATTCAAATCATAGGTTGAATTATAATATTGTTAATAAATGTTATTGAATGTTTTAGAAGTGCATGTATTTTTTTCAACCACAAAGACAGTAAAACAATAAATATTTCCTCTGTGTGTGTGTATATTTATATATACACACGAACACATATGTATATACACATGTTTGCGTGTCTGTGTGTGTGTACTTGTTTTTTGCTTAAGCATTAGATTCTCATGCATGGCTATGCTACAGATATATTTGGTTCTAAAATGTTCCAGTTATATAATGTGATGATACATTCTTAGTGTGCTTAGTGCCCTTGAAAATCTCAGCCTCTCTAATAGAACATTCTACAGCAACATTCTTAGCATGAATACAAATCTCAGATTTTCAAGGGCAAACTGACTTCAAATATCCTGACCAACTAGTTGACTGAATATTGATTGGTTCAATAATCATTTGCTAAGTATCTACCAGACCAGGCACGGTTCAGGGAGGGAATGAGCAAAGGTAGATGATGGCCATGCAATTTTACAAACAGAATTATCAGGGAGACCCACAGAGGGGGTGGATCTTTCAGAGCAGGGTTATTAGGAGAAGCTTTAGAGTCATATGTCCCACATTTGGGTTTGGATATTTAGTACATCAAATGTATAATCCCATTGCTTCTCATTCGCTCCTCCTTCTACCCAAACTCCAAACTCAGTAAATTGTAGCTTCTCTGTGTGCAGCTGTCAATGGCCACCTCTAGCCTTCCTCCCCAGCTCCATCATAACTGGTGCCTGTCCATACAACATCTCACATTAACAATCCCAGTGTTGCTTTTTCTTCTCTCTAAAGATCCATGGGCATTTTTATTTGGTCACAGAGGCCTGACTTCACATCAGCAGGATAAAGATCTAGTCTGTTTCTTAATGTTATGGCTACGGGGGATATCACAAAAAGATTCCTAACTAATCAGCTTTGCTAAGTCCCCAGACATCCTGCATGTTTGCTGACCACGGCATGGGGGCAGGTAGGTCCAGAACCTGGGGCTGGCAGTTAGCAGCCCGGAGTCTACCCTAGGCCCTAACAGAGAAGAGTTTTATATGTTTAGGAATTTTTCTTTTATCAGTTTCTTCCTTTGAGGATGAGGTCTAAAATCTCTTCTAGTGCTGCTGTTTCTAGAAAGTGGCACCATGAATTCCTATGTTGTCAGAACCCTCATCTTACTAAGCTAGAAACACTTTTATTTCCTACTGGTTTCTGAGATGCCACACTTACCTGGTTTTCTCCTCACTAGCTGTACTTCCAGGGCACCTTGGCAGCTCCTCTTTCATACTTGATTCTAGAGAAGGAAGTGCCTTGGGGATTTCTCCTTAGTCATCTGCTCTTTTCTTTGTATACATCTCCCTCATGCTCTTATTTAGCCCTGAGACTTCCAACCCAGTCTTTTTTTTTTTTTTTTTTTTTGAGATAGAGTTTTGCTCTTGTTGCCCAGGCTGGAGTGCAATGGTGCAATCTCGGCTCACTGCAACCTCCACCTCCCGGGTTCAAATTATTCTCCTGCCTCAGCCTCATGAGTAGCTGGGATTACAGACATGTGCCACCACACCCAGCTAATTTTGTATTTTTAGTAGAGATGGGTTTCTCCATATTGGTCAGGCTGATCTCAAACTCCCGACCTCAGGTGATCCACCTGACTTGGTCTCCCGTAGTGCTGGGATTACAGGCATGAGCCACCGTGCCCGGCCCCACGTCCGGTCTTTATGCAGATGACTAACAAATTGACTTACCTAGCTCCAACCTCTCCCTTAAATGCTTGACTGATGTACCCACCTGCTTGCTCTACATCTGTGCTTGGTGCCTACTAAATATCTCAACCTTAACTTTCTCAGAGTCAGTGATCTCCTCCCCATCTCTCCCAGCCCTGCCTCCCATCTTGTTGCTGTAAATGGTACCACATCCACACAATTACTTTTGCCAAAAGCTGTAATAAGTCATGATCAATTTGTTTCTTTCCCTCTAATCTCACGTTTAATCTATAAACCCAGTTTTCTCTGCTCCCAAATATACCCACAATTTGGCCATTTTTCACCACTTCTATCGCAACTCCCCGAAGCCCCTTCAACCTTCTCCCTGACTG
Organism: Macaca nemestrina; assembly: GCF_043159975.1. NCBI lineage: Eukaryota > Metazoa > Chordata > Mammalia > Primates > Cercopithecidae > Macaca > Macaca nemestrina. The sequence continues at coordinate 343,693 of NW_027257565.1, forward strand.
TGGTCACAGCCTCCTAAATATTCTTCCTCTCCTGCCTGACAGTCATATTTCTAAAGCATAAATTATATGATCACATGCCTCTGCTAAAATATCTCCAGTGCCCTCCCATTATAACTGGCATAGAATTCGAACCAGTTCTTAGGGTGTGTAAGACTCACATGATCTGGCTCCTTCCTGCCTCTCTGTCCCTGGCTGCCTTGCCTCCGCTCTTCCCCTCATTTCCTAAGTTCCAGCTGCTGATTTTCTTGCTGTCCTCTGGATGCATCAAGTTTTTCTCTCTCAGAGCCTTGGGATTTGCTAGTCTCAGCGCTTAACATTCTCTTCCCCAGGCCTTCATATGGCTACCACCTGCTCATTGTTCTGGTTGCAACTCAAATGTCACCTTTTCAGAGAGAGCCTTCTCAACGCTCTAGATAAGGAGCACCGCCCCCTCTCCGCCTTTACCATATCACCTTAATTCCACTTCTTTTCTTCATAGTCTTTAGCAGTATTTGAAATTATCTGATATTTTGACACGTTTTATATCTGGCACCATCCGTCACACTCTAAGCTCCTTGGGGCATGAACTCTGAACTCTGTCCATTGTCTTTAAGGCTGCATTCTCAGTGGCTGGATCAGTGCCTGGCTATGGTAAGTGCAGAGTACATGTTTGTTGACTGACTGACTGAATACTGGGCTTGACCAGCTCTTTTTGCTTTACCTCTTCAGTAACTGTGTAGAATATTGAAGTTTTCCAGTTAAGAGGGAATCTTTAGTCCTAGGCAGGAGGAGGATATATACTGAGATCTGGGAAGAATTTAGAAACACTTTGAAATATAGTCACGACTAAGCATCCAACAAAATAGTCCTTTATTTAACATATATTTCTTAAGAATTAAAGATGTGTCAGACATTATAGGCTGTGGCAACAAGGCAAACAAATCATGGTTTCCATCCTTAAGGAGCTAATAATTTGCAAAGGAAGGTGGACATTATTTTAGTTTGGGCTGCTGTAGCAAAATACCATACACTGGGTAGCTTAAACTACTGATCTTTATTTTCTGACAGTCCTGGAGGCTAGAATTCCAAAGATCAGGGTGCCATCAGGGTCTGGTTCTGGTGAGAGTTCTCATCCTAGTTGCAGGACCACTGCCTTCTCGCTGAACCTCACATGGCCTTTCCTCAGTGTGTGTGCAGAAAGAGTGAGAGAGAAATCTCTTTTCGTCATCTTATAGGGCCACCATTTCTATCAGATTGCAGCTCTACCCTTGTGATCTCACTTGGCCTTAATTACCTCCTAAAGACCCTATCTCTAAATATAGTTGCATTAGCATTGGGGTTTAGGGCTTCAACATATAAATTCTGGGGGCATGTAATCCAGTCCATAGCAGACACATACACATGCCCTTGCAATTTACCAGCAGAGGAAATTGCAGAATACTAGAAACACAGGCAAGAAAAACAGTATAACCTGGAATTAGTAGGCCTAGGCACTCCTCCGCAAGTATAGACCAGTGAAGCAAGCCAAGAAAATCGATTTCTCATAAGCTTCAAATGCCTGTAGGATCCGGGAACAAAGGGCCACCGGTCACAGAAAGTGTCTTCTGCTAGAATAAGGTGATTCAGCACTGTAGTGGCTTAAATGGGGCTGATGGACACTCTGCTATTTCTGTGGAGGAAGAAGGGATCCTTTATTTCATCTTAGGCCTATGTAGCCTTTCAGGGGTCCCTGTGGTTTCTAGGATAATTTTGTCTCTCATGCCCTGTGTGACAGATTTCCAACAACCAAGAGAACTCTCACCCTCTGGTTGTTGCTGGAATGTTTGATTCAGTTTCTTGTACACATGGTCATTTCTGATAGTAATAGGCAAGACAGATTTGGAGGTTCACAGACTAGAGATCACCACTTCTTCCAGCAAGGCTAAGCAGGCCCAACTAAGGCAAAATTGCAAAATGTGTCTTCTCACTTCTTGGCTTCTCTTGTGAGTAACTTGGATATCAGTAAAACTGAATATAGCTGTACTATAGTTATGCTGGCCATTTGCTAGTATTTTCTCATGCATTCTCTCTTTTCAATCTTACTTACCCTGTGAGGAAAATATTATTTTTGTTTTCCATAATCAAAGAAGAATGCTTATAGTGTTTGCCTAGAGTAGGCTCCAGAATCTGCATTCTATGCCATATTCTACACCACATCATCCTAGTGCCTGCCATGAAGCAGGGCACTCGGATGACCACACTATTCTCTACCTGGGCTTCTTCTGTTACATCTAGTGACTTTCCCTCTGTCCTCTTAGCATCCATGCTGCCATTTTTCCATCTGTATTTTGCTCAGTGCTTTGCACTATCCTTGTTATTCCTCCAACTAGATAGAAGACTCCTTAACGTCTTGGATACTGTTTCTTGTCTTGGTGTCCCCAGTATTTAACACAGATTCTGAGATGGAGGAGGGAGGTGATAAAGGTTTTCCACATGAAGTGTAACTACTATGAAATCTTTTGAACTCACAACACTTGGGTTGGCCTTAAATCCCTGATATACTTTGGATATTCGTCCTTCCAAATCGTATGTTGAAATTTGATCCCCAATGTTGGAGGTGGGACCTGGTGGGAGGTGTTTGGTTCAAGGGGGTGGATCCCTCCTGAATGGCATGTACTGTCTTCATGGTAATGAGTAAGGTCTTGCTCTGTTAGTTCCAGTGAAAATTGATTCTTAAAAAGAACCTGGCATCTTGCTGTCATCATGTGACACACCAGCTCCCCTTCCTCTTCCTCTGTGAGTGGAAGCTTCCTGAGGCCTCAGCAGGAGCGGATGCTGATGCCATGGTTCTTGCGCAGCCTGCAGAACCACGAGCCAAATAAACCTCTTTTCTTTATAAACTACCTAGCCTCAGGTATTCCTTGATAGCAGTGCAAACAAACTAAGATGATTCCCTCTTTAGCAAATGAAGCATAAAACCCAAAAAAAGGGAAGGGATTTGTGCAACTTCACCCAGTTGGCAACATGGTTTAGAGCAGAGCTGATTCTTGAGCCAGTGTTCTTTCTTCTCCATAACTCTGCATTACCCGTGCCAGGTTCTTGGAAATACAAAATCCTGGCCTCAGAGGGGCCTCCCCTTAAGTGTTGGAGAAGACAGGCATTTGGGGCAAGGGTCTTTTCCTGTATCATTAAGTCACAAGCCATCTACACATATTCAAGCTCTCTACTGTTTTCTTTGGGCAGATACAAGTAAAGTATAAACCCCAAATATCTGGAATAAGCTATTTTTTTCTCATATAATTTAAGCATATGAAACATAAGCCATAGTAACTGGATAGTGAAAAGAATTACCAGGTCATTTTTCAATTAAAAATACCCTTGAACTTTCTGTTGTGCTTTCATATATTGCGAATGTGTGATATAAACATGTAAAACACTTAGAATTGACTATTACTATTAAGCATATAATAAATGTTCTTACGGTGAATTGGAGTGTGTATTTTTACTAAAACTAAGTGAAAGACTCAATATTCATAGTGCCTTTTTAATAAATTCCATCACCCCATAACTGTTGTTAGTTCTGCCACAACTGAAATAGGAAAACCATAGGTGGGTAAGCCTTTTCAAAATATGATTTAACCTGCCTTGAACAATTCATAGATGGTATCAAAGAATCACTAGAATATTAAATCTTAGACCCTGAGTGGCTCTTACATATCTGGTCCAAGTCATTCATTTCAGAAAGAGAAAAATCCAAAGAGGAAATGTGCAATATGTTCCTGATTCCCCACTCCATTTCCCAGTGACTTTCAAAGCCAAAGATTGTGATACTGAGCATGCCCAAGGCAGAGCCTCAGGAGTCAGTGCCATTAGCTTAACGATGTCAAGTCATGTCAGTATTGTTAGTTGTTCCTTCAACTCTAACCTTGTGCTTGAAATTCCCAGCCCTGCCTGGTGCCACATTTCTACCATCTCTCAGCTTTGCCCTGCCCTTATTATCTGTTCCAATTTCAGAACCCCTGGATCTTTGCAAATTATCAGCTGCTCAGACCTGATCATTTTGGACTCATTAGCACCAGCTGGTGGAACTGTATCCTACTCCCAGTCATTTCCCTCCAGATTTGAGTACTAGTTGGGGACTATCTTCAGTCTCTTGCATCTGTATTCATCCATCAGTGGTCTAAGTTCTGGTCTCACCTAAGTATTTCAACATCTTCCCATCTGCCCACCTGGTGAGTTTTCCTGGACAGGTGGTCCTGTTGTGTACCAGCCTGTTTCACTAGCATCAGTACTGTGTCTGGCACTAAGTAACTTTCCTAAGGTGATCCACTCCCTCGCTGGTAAGGCTGAGATTTTAAGGACAGTGTTCTGCCTCCACTGATCCCATGTTCTTCATGCTACTCACTCTTGTTAGGTTAGAAGGACAGAGACCAGAAGTACTGGATGCCACTTCTCTAATAAAGCATCTCAGGCCTCAATTTTGTGGATCAGAATGTTGCTAATATTAGAATATAAATAAGTCCATCAAGACTTTACTAGTTTTCTAAGATGCATTGGACATGAATAAGCAGCAGGGAATATATAATCAAATGCTTCTGCTGAAAAATAAATCTATAGCACAGACTTGAAAGGAGCTTGAGCCACAGAAAGGCTTGCCTGAGAATGCCACTAAAATGTAAACAGATCTTCATCAACATTTTTGAGCCAGTTCTCAGAGAGGTTGTATTAAGCACTATAATTGCAGAATTATAAACCTACCAGGGCCATTTGTTATAGAATTTCTCAATTAGCAGCAATAGGAAACCAAGTGACCTGATCAAGAGCTTAATAATAACATTTGTAAAACAAGTGATGGGAGTGAAGAATTGTTAATTGGATAATTTGTGTCATAATAATGTATGATGAGTTTTACATTGAGAGCATCTCAAAATCTGACACTGGTCTGTCTTCCCTTTGAACAAAATCTTTGGTTTGCTATTAAATGGGATTCCTCAAGAATGATCCTGAGCTACAAAAATGTTCTTTTACAGAGGAATAAAAGTAATTTTAATCAGATTAACAGATCACTAGCTCTGGGGAAAAATGATCTTACTGTGTCCTTGTCCTGTGCCCTGAGGTCACTAGCCCTGCCGCACTTTGGGGAAGGATGGCAGAAAGCGTTCTCTGACGTTTCCCACGTCAACCTTTGCTCCAGCATCAACTCTCTGTTGTTCTAAATGCCCAGACTTTTATTTTTCACATTATGGTTAGCCTGTGTTGTGATTCTTCAGGATCCATAGTGGCAGAGGTAAAATTCTTACAGGGTAGTCAGTACGCATGTCCTATAGCAATAACCTGCTGCATTCCTAAGTAAGCCGAGATACTCTCCTGTTTCAGGATCTCTGAGAACCCTATACAGCTAGTCAGAAAAATCTAGATTTATATTTCATGTCAAGCACTCTGCAAATGCTAAGATTTTGTTTGGCTGAGATCCTAGCATTTATGGAGCCGAATGTTTCTACTGTGCATTTTCCTTAAAAAAACTAAATTGAAGTGTCTTGGGCCACTGATAATGAGCTGTGCTTTAAGTCTGAAAAAGACATACTGACCCACAGTTAAAGGGTATGCATTTTGGCTGTTTATGGTGGGCCTGGTCTACACGGATCCCTTCACACTCTCTTCCCAGGTCACATTTACTTACTCAGGGGATTGTAGAAAAGCCTGAATCACCTTCAGAGCTTCTGATTTAAATGTCATGGTGCATAGTTGATGCTAAGAATTGATGAAATACAATTGCTGGCTGGCATGAGCTCTTCCCTAAATGCTGCTGCCCTCTTGGGTGCTCTCCAGTGCCTGCCTACCTGGGCCTTGCCCCTGCATGCCTGTCCTGTCTCCCCCTTCTGCGTCATAGAATCAGGTTCTGCCGCTGCTCTCTGCCTGATTGCCAACAGTGCAGTGCAGAGCCCTTTCCTGCATTTCCCATCCGGACTCAACGGCTTCCGCATTAGTATCCATCTTAAAGACAATCTCTGATTCCAGTGTGAATCCCACCCCAGCAGAGCATATCTGATGAAGGCGCCAAGTGTGCCCTCCTCATGTATAGAGATCCAAAGAATAGGTGCTTTTATTATTATTTTTTAAACATTTAAAAAAAAATCTCCAAAGCATCTTTCTGAGCTGGACGGACTGCAGAGTTGGAATGGGCTTAAAAGGGGTTGATCCTGTTGGAGCCCCACCCATATTTTCTACCCACAATCCTTTAGTGCACGTGGACTCAACTCAGCATTGTGGCCACCAGCATTTCTTTGTCTGAGGGCTTTCTCTGGTCACTAGAGCCCACTTTGATGTCCTTGTGACCAGCTGAAGGCGTCGGAGAATTAATAGTCCTGCCCCTTCTCCTAGCAACCAATCACCAATGACGGGCCAGGAATTGGTTGCCGACCCACTCCCTCACCTCTCAGGTGGGACTACTCCAAAACATTAACTCCTTTATACTCCCAGAGTTCCCAATATGATTCAGCTTTATTCATGGACTGCAAACCCTTCACTAGACACTTAAACTTACCTGTCTAACTTCCCCACTCCCCATTAGTGTTTCCTGGAATTGCTTCTAGAAGAAACGTTTTGCACTCTGTTCCTTGAATCCGTCGCTTCTAGGGAAACCCAAACCAAGATGCCATTTGAACAGGAGCAAGGAGAGGGTTGGGCAGGAAACTGTGCTTTTCAGGCACCTGCAGTGCTGTACTGAGGGAGGCAGACCCTTGCTCTGCTCCCACTTTCCGTCTTCTGTACGAATCTGACCTGAGAAACCAGTCATTTCTTTTTCTTTTCTTTTCTAGTGGTAGAAAAAGTGTAGCATGCTGTATAAAAATGACTACACAGTTTCAATTTTTACACTAAACAAATGAATTGGTAGCTTGGATTTAAAGGTATCAAAAGATGATTAAAAACCTTGTACTAAATAGTACCTGATTTTCTGTCAATACAAACTGCGTCCTCTTAAAAGATATTTAAACCACCATTGTATTTTTTAATTCTGCAGCATCAGTTAGACACCATGAAATATATCTGGTGTCAAGGAGTATTATTTATACCCACTGTTTCCCCAGACCCTCTGACAGAATTGTTCGTGAGCATTTAGTTCTGTAGAGCAGGGATGTGGAAGATAAATACCAGTGGGTCCTGTGGGACACCCCATTACAGAAGAACAGGCTGCCTCGTGTTGTCTTTGTCCTGGTCATGCCAGGACAAAGAATTTGTTTTCTCTTGGTCATAAGTGGACTGATATTTCAAAGTTCCTCTAAATATTGAGTCTGAAAAGTCGTATTAAGATGGTGCTGTTCCTAGGGTTGGTTAGCTTGTTAAAACATGCACACCAGTGGTGGAAACCTGGTGCCGACAGATTAATGTATAGAAAGCAATGATGAGTCCAACTTACACATCCAGCTAGTCTCCATCACACCTTCTAAAGGTAGAGAGTGTGGTAGAATTTGAGAGAATATTCCAGTGGTCTGATCAGTGCTGTGTGCCTTATTTATTTTATTTCCAATCTCATACCAATTGTCTATAGCAAAACTATCTGTGGGAGGAAAATTTTCATTTCAAAAAAGCAAAATATTGCATGTATCTTGGGCTGCCTCAGCAGAGAGCATATTCAGTAAACAGTTTGTTTCTGTGGGCACAGCTTATTGTACATCATCTTGCCCTTGGTGAACTGCTATCATATTTTTTTGTGTGGCTCTTCTTCTGCATTTTACTGTAAGCTTTGATGCAGGGACCCTGTTTCAACTTTTAAGCAGCCTGCATTTCATACTCTATGCTGTTTATTTAACTGGGGCATTGTAACCACAGAGGGCATTTACAGATATTTGCTCAAAGAATATTCAACTGATCCATAATTTTCCATCTCATTTTAGCGTTATATATATTTTATACTTCCTGAAACCCAGACCATTGTGTCTGCTTGAATAGCGTTTCAGCATTCCAAGATAACGTTTAGAATACTCTCTTAGAAGCTGCCTCTGCTACTAAAATTGCAACAATTTTCTGTATAACATTTAGGTGAAACTGTTGGAAATAGCCAGTGTTCAAATTTTGGTGTGCATTAGGTTCTTCTTGTCTAAAATATACCTGCATAGGCCCTAGCCTTGGGGCACTGATTGGTAGGTCTGGAGGGGCCCTGAAATATGTATTTTTAAGAAACTTCTTGTGTACATCAAAGTTACAACCAATGTTCTAACACTTTGCTATTGCCTTTCCCTAAATTCTAGTGCAAGAAAAAGCTACATGGGGAGTACTCTGCATTTTTATACTTTTTTGTTAACAATATATAATATAAAGAATATGATCCTTTACTTTGCTTTAAGACCCTTGTGTAAAGATCATCATCACATCATGTCACGATACCACATTGTGACATCATCATAAATTCTTCTTGAAGCTCAGGGTCTAGTCATAGCTGAGATTTTTTTTCATGATAAATTTACTTCCAATTATTTCTTCATGAGTGAGAATGATTTTGTGCCCTTCTTCACTCTGGCTATTAGAAAACCTAAAACCAAGTTTTGTAAAATTACTGTAGTTCTGCTCTAACAAGCTTTTAAACTAATAACTATTTATTTTTTATTTTCCCTTAGTACTTGAACCAGAGAAAGGTAAATGAGCCAAGGGTTTTACGTTATTGTAAAGAGGCTTTTATTTAATGTCACATTCAATCCTTTTTAGAATTGTTCTTAGTCTTGGGCTTCCTAGAAAAGAGAGCTTGAGGCAAAGATTAAAATGCCGACACTTCCTTTGCAAGGTGCAAACCCAGGGTAGCAAAAGTGAGGAAGAAACATAGGGGGCTCAAAAAAAGATGCGAAGCAATAAAAAGTGATCCATGACTGTGCTGGCTACGGCTTCATGATGAGCTGCAAGGTGACACAGAAGGTGACCCAGCAAGATTGTCACTCAGTACGTGGGACACTTCTGGACTGTCCGTATCAAGAACACTTGCTTTAAAGCAGCCCACAGGAGGGAGGAATCGGGAGCATTCTTTTGTTCAGGCTTATCTCATTTCTTTGATTTTCTTTGGGGCAAAATTGGCCCCATGGAAAGTCAGCTCTCCCACACTTCCAGCTTGAGTCGTCCAAGTCCTTTGGAGGCTGGCTTGGGTGCTGATTCCACGCCTTCCAGTGCAGTGATTCCCTCAAGTTCGGAAGCTGTGGAAGGATCGGGAAACTCAGGGCATGTGCCTGGCCTGGCACTTTCAGGGCAAGTGACTTAGTGTCCTCTGGTGGTGTCATTAAGTCTGTGAAACAGGCTAGCTGAGGAAATCCAAGATGACAGATAAGATTTGCATTTAATACAGAAGCAGATAAGAAGTAGGGAGCATGTGTGAGCTGGAAAGAAGACAGGAGGGAAGGAAAATACAAACCTGAATAAAGTAGTAAATATACAAATGTTGGACAAAGGGCAAAGTGTATTTTACCAATTTGAAAAGGCAGGTGAGGCCGGGCGCGATGGCTCACGCTTGTAATCCCAGCACTTTAGGAGGCCAAGGTGGGCAGATCACTTGAAGTCAGGAGTTCAAGACCAGCCTGACCAACATGGTGAAACCCCATCTACTAAAAATACAAAAAAAATTAGCCGGGCATGGTGGCAGGCACCCGTAACCCCAGCTACTCAGAAGGCTAATGCAGGAGGATTGCTTGAACCCAGGAGGTGGAAGTTTTAGTGAGCTGAGATCTCAACACTGCACTCCAGCCTGAGCGACAGAGTAAGACTGTCCAAAAAAAAAAAAAAAAAAAAAGAAAAGAAAAAAGAAAGGGCAGGTGAAAGATTTCAAGTTTAGAGAATGACTGGGTAGAGGCCAGGAGTGGGGTGGCTCACGCCGGTAATCCCAGCACTTTGGGAGGCCGAGGTGGGTGGATCATGAGGTCAGGAGTTTGAGACCAGTCTGGCCAACATGGTGAAACTCCGTGTCTACTAAAAATAAAAAAAATCAGCCAGCCGTGGTGGCGGGCACCTGTAATCCCGGCTACTTAGGAGGCTGAGGCAGGAGGATCACTTGAACCTGGCAGGCAGAGATTGCAGTGAGCCAAGATCACACCATCGCACTGCAGCCTGGGAGACAAGAGTGAGACTTCATCTCAAAAAAAAAAAAAAAAAGAGAGAGAGAGAGAGAGAATGACTGGGTAGAAATCCATTGAATAGATTATACAACATATGAGGAACATGTTTTTAGGGACGTAGGGGAGGGGATTGAGTAAGATGAGGTAGCAAAGATGCTTTGGTCATGTTGAGTTTGAGGTCACTCAGGTGAAGATATCAGGTATTCGTTGGATATGTGAGTCTGGAACTTAGCAGGAAAACCAGGACAAACATATGGACTTCAGATCATAAACAGAAGGTCATGACGGAAGTCTATAAGTGGATAAAATCCACTTATCCACTATGAGTAGATAAGATAAGAGCAAGAAGAAAAGCAAACAAAGAACAGGAACTTGAGGGATACCCACTTATACGGAATGGATACTGTGTGTGCATGGGAAGCCAGGGTCCATAAAGGAAATTTGGAAAGAGTTGCCAGTACTATGAACAACTTAGAAATTTTCTGTGGCTGTCACTAGCAGCTTATTTGGCACAGAACTTGCATTTCCTGCTCATTATTTGTATTGACACACAAATTGATTCTGGGGTCTTTACTATTACCCCAGAGCAGTAGCAGATATGATTTAGCATGCACACAGTTCTAAGAGAAAGAAGATAGAGGATGTGAATGAGCATTGATTGAGTATTCATAATATATAATGAACTGTGCTGTGTACCTTATGTACATGGCCTCCTTTGTTGCTCCTCTATAACTCTGTGAAGTGAAAGGTATTATCTTTATTCTTACAAAGCAGGAAAATGGGCCTCGGTGTCGTATGACAATGAGTAATGGTGCTGCAACTGTCCGATCCCAATGCCCATGCACCTCCCCTATGCTGGCCTACTCCAGCCTTTCAATCATAACAGTGAGGGTCTCTTCACAAAAATTCTCGCTGGAAAATCAGCTCTCTAGTTTCCAGACCCTAAATCTTTCAGTTTAGTACTACATCTTTTCTGTGAAATGAAAATAGGTGATAGTAAAATTTTATTTTTGACCTCTGTTGAGAAGCTATTTGAACATTCAAAACTTTACTTTTCATTTTTACTGATCCCCCTTACTAGTGTTCAGAATAATGAACACGAGACAAACATTTCCTCCAGAAGGAAATCCTACATTGATATGATGTAGGACAGGATAACGTTTTTCTAAATGTGATTACATGCACCAGACAATAAATTAAAATGTGAGTTTCTGGCCCGGTGCGGTGGCTCACGCCTATAGTCCCAGCACTTTGGGAGGCTGAGGTGGGCGGATCATGAGGTCAGGAGATCGAGACCATCCTGGCTAACATGGTGAAACCCCATCCCTACCAAAAATACAAAAAATTAGCCGGGCGTGGCGGCATGCACCTAATATTCTCAGCTGCTGGGGAGGCTGAGGCAGGAGAACAGCGTGAACCCAGGAGGTGGAGTTTGCAGTGAGCCAAGATCACGCCACTGCACTCCAACCTGGGTGACAGAGTGAGACTCCGTCTCAAAAAAAAAAAAAAAAAAAAAAAAAAAAAGGTTAGTTTCTGAGATCAGATATATTCTACAGATAATATGTAAAAGTTCCAGTCAGATACAATTAATGATGACACATTGATGTAGTTTAAATGGACCACAACCTAAATAATGCTGTAGCTGACATGCCCTGAATAGATTTTCCGCATTTGAATGGAATATTTATGCTCTTATGCTAAAATGAAAGAGCAGAGTCAAATAAGCTATTACATGGTCCATTAAAACTACTTTCAAGTGACTCTCAATAGGAGAAATTTCCACAACTTTTGCATTTGCAAAAGGAACTTTTCAATTAAGCACAGACCGCTGTTCTCGGAACTCAAAGAAAAGTGCAGATGCCACTCGGGTCTTTTTGGAGATGATAACTGTGTATTTGTTATGTAGTGATGAGCTAAGACAAACCAAAAAAAAAAAAAATGCAAAAGGGCAAATCTGGTTTTTAAGTCTGAGAATACGAGAAAATTTAGTCTAGGACTACCCCGGGTTTCACATAGAGCCTTTTTTCCCCCTCTTTCTATGGCCTATCTCTTATTCCACTTTTTGCTGTTTATAGAGCACATTGGAATCAAAGATATGCCCAAAGAATCAAGAGGGCACTAGGCATCCTCTCTTTTTTATTTGCAGTCTCAAGGAAAACATGACAAATGTACAAACATCAAATGCCTATTTCTATGTGAAACCCTGGCGCTTTTTCCAAGCAGAGAAGATAACGGAATTCAATTGCATTCATGCCATTTATGAAAGAAATTGTTCCTGCTTTCATCCAAATGAAGCAGATGACTCATTTTCCCTTAAGTGGTGCCACTGACAATCACGCTTCCCAAACAGATGAAAAAAAAAAAAAAAAAGTATACGATTTGGTTTACCATCCACTTGATTAGGATATTTTTGTGAGATTGTCTTTGGATATCCCCTCATGGGATGAATTGACAACCCTGCATAGCTCCCTCACACAACCCACATTTGCTTTGTGATATTGTGTCTACCTAAGGCATGATATGCTCTCAAAGGTTTATTGGTTTGATCTATGATGAGAGATAAGTATACACCCAGGTGTTCTTTGTGCATACAAAAAATTTGTTTGGGTCTTAAGTTGATGGATGGGTGTCTCTACAAATGATTTCTCTATTTCCTGGATGTATTATATAAAATGAGAGCTTTTCACATTCTGGATTTGGTAATCAGTGGGGACCTATTTGTGGATTCTTTGTAGTTTTGTTTGTTTTCAAAGATAGAATTATCAGAGGATATTTTTATTTGTTTTTATTATTGAAATAAACTATGTAGCATTCACCAATTAGAATCTGTGATAATTGCAGGGTATTTATTTAATCTTCTAACAACTATAAAGATCAAAGATGCTGTCTTACCTTGGCACTGTTTTACATCAGGGCAGAATAAAGGGCTGAGACCTGAATTTGGTTCTATGTGCATTCACTGACAGCAAATTCTGTGACTTGCATCCTTGCTGCACTGTGGTTTTGTGGGTTCAGGTGGAACACGGAGTATCTCCTTAAAAGTAGCTGAGTAAATAACCGGACTTAAAACTGGGGAGAAGCTAAGGTTCAAAGCTATAAGAGTTTACAGCAGTGATACAGCAAAGAGCCCTGGATCAGTTTTCCAAGAAATCAAGAAAGTGAGAATAACTAAGAAGAAAATTGAGAAGAATCCAGAAAAAAAAAATCTTACCTTACTATTTTGTCATATGAGGCATATATGAGCTTTGGCTAAGTTCAAATGACTGATGGTAAGACAGATTGGCCAATATTAGAGCCTAACTGTGGGTTTTACAAGTAAATTCTTATGGAAAGAGAGAACATGGAGAGCCTTCAGGCAGTAGTCAGCATGTTGCTATCCAGGAAAACACACTGCCAGCCCTCAGGATGCTCAAGGTGAAGTGGTGGAGTGCACCAGGGGACAATGGGCAGCTGGAGCCTGCTTTTGAGGTCTGGAGGCAATGAAGAGACTCCAGTGGATTGAAACAGTAGTTCATAGACCAATGCTGGTCTGAGAACTGATTTTCACTCGTCTGCAAAGAGACAAGTACAGACATCGAGAGTAAACATTCAGAGACTTTTTTCTATACTTTATTATATTAATATAATATTAATTCTGTCATATTAATTCTGTTGAATCTGATGATAAAATTTGTGTCTTGCATTTTATAAGCTTTTGTCTTTATTTTATTGTCCTACTAATTTAATTTTTATAGAATTTTACAAAAGTATGGTCTGCAATGTATTGAAAATTAAAAGTTGTTGTTGACAGAAAATGGCAGCTAGGAGGCAGGACTAACTTGCAGCTCCCACTCGGACAGACAAAGCAGCGTATGGACACTCACAATGAATTTTCACTCCAAGAATTAATGCAGGAACATACCAGGAAAGCCAAGAGAATCCACAGACCCTTTGAAAGTAACGGCTTGCCACTGCAGGCCTTGTGAGACAGCTGGAAAACTGTGAGTGCCTGAAGAGTAAAAGGGGGAAAATCTGCCCCTGAACACACATCCTCACTGGGGAACCTGATGGTCCAGATCATGGGAGGATTTAACCTTACCTGGAGCTGAGACAAATTGAGAGAGCCTAGTGAAATACAGGGGTAAAGGAAGCAGCAGTAAGAATGCTGTGGGTACTCTCAGTCCCCAGGGAAGCCATTTCTGACTTGGTCTCACATGGGTCCTTGGGGAGGACCACCAGTGGAACTGGGGAAGGACATCAGGGAGAAGGAAACTTCCAGCCTAACTCTAACAATTCTGACTGGACATGAAGTTTCCTGGACAGAATCTGGGGGAGGGAGCAAAGATACCAGCACAAAACCTGCAGCGGGTGGGGAGGCATGAAACCTGAAAACTCCACTTGCTTTCTCAGCAGCGAGGCTTGTAGCATGGGACAAATTCTCAAACCTGCTCACCGACTGCCTGGAAATAAACTCAATGCTGTTGGGGGGCCACAGTGGGAATGAGACTGGCCTTTCTGGCTGTGTGGAAGGAGAGTGAGGCCTGTCACTGCCGGCTTTCCCCCATTTCCCTGGTGACCTGGATGATGCAGCAGCGGCAGCCATATTTCCCCTAGGAACATAACTCCCATGGGCTTGAGAAACACACCTCATCTCCAACAGCAGCCACAGCAAGCCCTGCCCAAGAAAAGTCTGAGCTCAGACATGCCTAACCCTGCCCCCCCATCTGATGGTCTGTCTTTACCCTCTGTGGTAGCCAAAGGCAAAGGACATAATCTCTTGGGAACTTCATGGCCCTGCCCACTGTTTGAGAAACCCAAATACTTATCCAGACAACCCTAGGGCAAGCTTGTATCCTCCCTATACTACCACAACTGATGCTTTCTTGAAAAAGCCACCTCCTGGCTGGAGGCCAACCAATATAAGACCAACACACTAAACAAAAATACAACCAAGGACCTCCAGAGAATCCACTTCACTCCCCTGCTACCTCTACTGGAGCAGGTGCTGGTATCCATGACTGAGAGACCTGAAGAGAAATCACATCCCAGTACTCTTTGCAGACACTCCCCAGTACTAGCCCAGAGCCCATTAGCTCTGCTGGGTGACTAGATCCAGGAGAGAAATAGCAATCACTGCAGTTTAGTTCTCAGAAAGCCACATCATTAGGGGAATGAGGAGAGCACCACATCAAGGGAGCACTCTGTGGGAAAAAAAAGAATCCGAATAGCAGCCCTTAAGCTGGAGATCTTCCCTCAGACATAGTCTACTCAAATGAGAAGGAACCAGCAAAACAATTCTGGTAATACGACAAAAACAAGGTTCTTTAACACCCCCAAGAAATCACACTAGCTCACCAGCAATGGATCCAAACCAAGAAAAAATCTCCAAATTGCTAGAAAAAGGATTCAGAAGGTCAATTATTAAGTTACTCAGGGAGGCACCAGAGAAAGGTGAATACCAACTCAAAGAAATAATTTTTAAAAAGATACAAGATATGGGCCAGGCGCGGTGGCTTATGCCTGTAATCCCAGCACTTTGGGAAGCTGAGGTGGGCGGATCACAAGGTCAGGAGATTGAGATCATCCTGGCTAACACTGTGAAACCCCATCTCTACTAAAACTACAAAAAATTAGCCGGGCATGGTGGTGGGTGCCTGTATTCCCAGCTACTCGGGAGGCTGAGGTAGGAGAATGGCATGAATCCGGGAAGTGGAGCTTGCAGTGAGCTGAAATTGTGCCACTGCACTCCTGCCTCGGTAACAGAATGAGACTCCATCTCAAAAAAAAAAAAAAAAAAAAAAAAAAAAAAAAAAAAAAAAAAAAGATACAAGCTATGAAAGAAAAAATCTCCAGAGAAATAGAAAGCATAAATAAAAAACAATCACACCTTCTGGAAATAAAGGACACAGTTGGAAAAATGTAAAATACACTGGAAACTCTTAACAATAGAATTGAATAAGTAGAAGAAAGAACTTCTGAGATTGAAGACAAAGCTTTCAAATTAACCCAATCCAACAAAGACAAAGAACAAAGGATTTTTTAAAAAATCAACAAAGCCTCCAAGAAGTTTGGGATTGTGTTAAATGACCAAACTTAAGAATTATTGGTGTTTCCTATGAAGAAGAGAAATCTAAAAGTTTCCAAAACATATTTGAGGGAATAATCAAGGAACACTTCCCTGGAATAATCAAGGAACACTTCCCTGGCCTTGCTAGAGATCTAGACATTCAAATACAAGAAGCTCAAACAACACCCAGGAAATTCATTGCAAAAAGATAATCACTTAAGCACATAGTCATCAGGTTATCTAAAGTCAAGACAAATGAAAGAATCCTAGGAACCAGGAGGCAAAAGCATTGGGTAACCTGTAAAGGAAAACCTAATAGATTAACAGCAGATTTTTCAGTAGAAATCCTGCATACCGGAAGGCATTGGGGTCCTGTCTGTAGCCTCCTTAAACAAAATAATTATCAGTCAATAATTTTATATTCAGTGAAACTAAGCTTCATAAATGAAGAGGAGATACATTTTTTTCAGACAAGTGCTGAAAGAATTCACCACTACCAAGCCAGCACTACAAGAACTGCTAAAAGGAGCTTTACATCTTGAAATAAATCCTCAAAATACATCAGAATAGAACCTCCTTAAAACACAAATTTCACAGGACTTATAAAACAATGAAGAAAAAAAATAAACAAGGTGTTCAGGAAACAACTAGCATGATGAAGAGAATAGTAACTCTCATCTCAATATTAATGTTGAATGTAAATGGCCTGAATTCTCCACTAAAAAGATACAGAATGACTGAATGAGTAAGAATTCACCAACCAAGTATCTACTGTCTTCAGGTGACTAATTGACCACATAAGAACTCACACAAACTTAAGGTAAAGGGGTAAAAAAAGATATTCCATGCAAATGGACACCAAAAGCAACCAGAAATAGTTATTCTTATATCAGACAAAACAGACTTTAAAGCAAAAACAGTTTAAAAAGACAAAGAGGGACATTGTATAATGATAAAAGGACTAGTCCAACAGGAAAAAATCACAGTCCTTTATATATATGCTATATATGCACCTAACACTGGAGCTCCCAAATTTATAAAACAATTACTACTAGACCTAAGAAATGAGATAGACAGCAACACAATAATAATGAGAAACTTCAATACTCCAGTGACAGCACTTGACAGGTAGGTGATCAAGACAGAAAGTCAACAAAGAAATATTGGATTTAAACTATACCCTAGAACAAATGGACTTTACAGATATTTACAGAACATTCTACCCAACAACTGTAGAACATATGTTCTATTCATCACCGCATGGAACATTCTCCAAGATAAACCATACAAGTCTAAATAAATTGAGGAAAATCAAAATTACAAGTACTCTCTCAGGCCATTGTGGAATAAAATTGGAAATTAATTACAAAAGGAACTCTCAAAACCATACAAAGACATGAAAATTAAATAGCCTGCTCCTGAATGATCATTGGGTTCACAATGAAATCAAGATAAAAACTAAAAAATTTTTTAAACTGAGTGATAATAGTGACACAACCTATCAAAACCTCTGGGATACAGCAAAAGCGGTGCTAAGAGGAAAGTTTCTAGCATTAAATGCCTACATCAAAAAGTCTGAAAGAGCACAAGTAGACAATCTAAGGTCATACCACAAAGAACTAGAGAAACAAGAAGAAACCAAATCCAAACCCAGCAAAGAAAGGAAATAACAAAGGTCAGCACAGAACTAAATGAAATTGAAACAAACGGAAAACAATAGAAAAGATAAATGAAACAAAAAGCTGGTTGTTTGAAAAGATAAAATGGATAGAGCATTAGTGAGATTAACCAAGAAAATAAGAGAGAAGTTCCAAATAAGCTCAATTAGAAACAAAACGGGAGATATCACAACTGATACCATGGAAATACAAAAGATTATTTAGAGCTACTATGAACACATTTATACATACAAATGTGCAGCCCTCCGAGATTAAACAAGGAAGAAATGGAAACTCTGAACAGACCAATGACAAGCAGTGAGACTGAAATGGTAATAAAAAAATTGCCAACAAAGAAATGTCCAAGACCAGATGGATTCACAGCTGAATTCTATTAGAATCACCCTAATAGCAAAGCCAAGAAATGGCATAACAACAACAACAAAACACTAGAGATTAATATCTCTGATGAAAATGGATGCAAAAATCCTCAACAAAATACTAGCTAACCAAATCCAACAGCATATCAAAAAGATAATCCACCATGATCAAGTGAATTTCATACCTGGAATGCAGGGATGGTTCAACATATGCAAGTTAATAAATGTGATACACCACATAAACAGAAGTAAAAACAAAAATCATATGACCATCTCAAGAGATACAGAAAAGCATTTAACAAAATCCAGCATCACTTTATGATCAAAACCCTCAGCAAAATCAGCATAGAAGGGATATACCTTAAGGTAATAAAAGCTATCCATGACAAATCCACAGCCAACATTATATGGAATGGGGAAAAGTTGAAAGCATTCTCCCTGGGAACTGGAACAAAACAAGGATGCCCACTTTCACCACTTCTATTTAACATAGTACTGGAATTCCTAGCCAGAGCAGTGAGACAAGATAAAGAAATGGCATCGAATTAGTAAAGAGGAAGTCAAACTGTCACTGTTCACTGATGATAGGATTGTATATCTAGAAAACCCTAAAGACTCATCTAGAAGCTCCTAGATCTGATAAATGAATTCAGTAAAGTTTCAGGATACAAAATCAATGTACACAAATCAGTAGCACTGATATACATCAAAAGCAACCAAGCTGAGAATCAAATCAATAACTCAATCCCTCTCACAATAGCTGCAAAAAAAAAAAAAAAAAAAATTAATTAAATTAAAATACTTAGAAATATACCTAACCAAGGAGATGAAAGACCTCTACAAGGAAAATTACAAAACATTGCTGATTGGGAGGCCGAGGCAGGCGGATGGTGAGGTCAGGAGCTAGAGACCATCCTTGCTAACACGGTGAAACCCCGTCTCTACTAAAAATACAAAAAAATTAGCTGGGCGTGGTGGCAGGCACCTGTAGTCCCAGCTACTCGGGAGGCTGAGGCAGGAGAATGGCATGAACCCGGGAGGCAGAGCTTGCAGTGAGCCGAGATCATGCCACTGCACTCCAGTCTGGGTGACAGAGCAAGACTCCATCTCAAAAATAAGACAAAACAAAACAAAATGAACAAACAAAAAACACTGCTGAAAGAAATTATAGACACAAACAAATGGAAACACCTATCCCATGCTCATGAATAAGTAGAATCAATATTGTGAAAATGACATTACTGCCAAAAGCAATGTACAAATTCAATGCAATTTCCTCCAAAATACCACCATCATTCTTCACAGAACTAGAAAAACAAGCCTAAAATTCATACAGAACCAAAAATAGAGTCCACATAGCCAAAGCGAGACTAAGCAAAAAGAACAAATCCGGAGGCATCACATTACCTGACTTCAAAGTATAATATAAGACTATGGTCACCAAAACAGAATGGTACTGGTATAAAAATAGGCACATAGACCAATGGAACAGAATAGAGAACCCAGAAATAAAGCCTAATATTCACAGCCAACTGTTCTTTGACAAAGCAAACCAAAACATAAGTGGGAAAAGGACACCCTATTCAACAAATGGTGCTGGGATAATTGGCAAGCCACATGTAGAAAAATAAAACTGGATCCTCATCTGTCACAATTTTCTACCTGAATAGTACAAAATTCTACTCAAGATGGATCAAAGACTTAAATCTAAGATCTGAAACCATAACAATTCTAGAAGACAACATGAGATAAACTCTTCCAGACATTGGCTTAGGCAAAGAGTTCATGACCAATAACCCAAAAGCAAATGTGACAAAAACAAAGATAAATAGATGGGACTTAATTAATCTAAAAAGCTTCTGCACAGCAAAAAAAATAATCAGTAGAGTAAACAGACAACCCACAGAGTGAGAGAAAATCTTTGCACACTATGCATCCGACAAAGGACTAATGTCCAGAATCTACAAGGAACTCAAATGAATCAGCAAAAAAACAAAAACAAAACAAAACAAAACAAAAACTAAAGCACAAAAAACCCTAAATAATCCCATCATCAAAAAGTGGGCTAAGGACACAAATAGACAATTCTCAAAAGAAGACATAAAAATGAACAAGAAAAAATGAAAAATGCTCAACATCACTAATTATCAGGGAAATGCAAATCAAAACTACAAAGCAGTATCACTTTACTCCTGTAAGAATGGCCAAAATCAAAAAATTAAAAAATAATAGATGTTGGCATGGATATGGTGAAAAGGGAACACTTTTACACCCTTTGGTGTGAATGTAAACGAATACAACCAGTATGGAGCAACAGTGTGGAGATTCCTTAAAGAACTAAAAGTACCATTTGATCCAGCCAGCATTCTCACTACTGGGTATCTACCCAGAGGAAAAGAAGTTATTATATGAAAAATATACTTGCATATGTATGTTTATAGTAGCACAATTCACAATTGCAAAAATATGGAACCAGCCCAAATGCCCATCAATCGAGTGGATAAAGAAAATGTGATATATATGTATACACACACATGATACTACTTAGTCATAAAAAGGAACAAATTAATGGCATTCGCAGCAACCTGGATGGAATTGCAGACCATTATTCTAAGTGAAGTAATTCAGGAATGGAAAACCAAGCATCATGTGTTCTCAATCCTAAGTGGGAGCTAGCCTATGAGGACACAAAGGCATACGAATGATAAAATTTACTTTGGAGACTCAAGGGAAAGGGCAGGAGGGGGAGAAGGAAAATACACATTGGGTAGAGTGCACCCTTCTCGGGTGATGGGTGCACCAAAATCTCAGAAACCACCACTAAAGAATTTACTCATGTAACCAAACACCACCTGTTCCCCAAAACCCTACTGAAAAAATTAAAACTCAATACAAACAAAAACATCTGTTGTCTGTACCAAAGATATTTCGAGAAGCATTGATGATGTAAGAGGAATAAAACACACCTTATAGGGTCCCCCGTCTCTCCCTTGCCTTCTACCTTTGTCCCTTCCTTCCTGCCTGCCTGCCTTCCTTCCTTCCTCTCTCCCTCCCTCCCTTTCTTTTCTTCCTTCCTTCCTTCCTTCCTTCCTTCCTTCCTTCCTTCCTTCCTCCCTCCCTCCCTCCCTCCCTCCCTCCCTCCCTCTCTCTCTCTCTCTCTCTCTTTCTTTCTTTCTTTCTTTCTTTCTTTCTTTCTTTCTTTCTTTCTTTCTTTCTTTCTTTCTTTCTTTCTTTCCTTCCTTCCTTTCTTTCTCTCTCTCCCTCCTTCCTTCCTTTCTTCCTTCCTTTCTCCTTCCCTCCCTCCCTCCCTTCCTTCCTTCCTTCCCTCCCTCCCTCTCTCTCTTTCTTTTTCTCTTTCTCCTTCCTTCCTCTGTCCCTCCCTCCATCAATCCCTTTCTCCTTCCTTCCTTTCTTCCTTCCTTCCTTTTTTCTCTTTCTTTCTTTTCTTTTCTTTCTTTCTTTCTTCCTTTCTTTCTCTTTATCTCTTTTTCTTTCTTTCCCCTTCCTTCCTTCCTTTCTTCCCCCCTCCCTCCCTCCCTCCCTCCCTCCCTCCCTCCCTCCCTCCCTCCCTTCCTTCCTTCCTTCCTTCCTTCCTTCCTTCCTTCCTTCCTTCCTTCCTTCCTTCCTTCCTTCCTTCCTTCCTTCCTTCCTTTGGCTATCAGTCTCTTTACCTGTGAACTTTGAAGACCTTTTAAACCAAAATAAATCACTTATTTTAAAAGATTATTTTGATGGCTATTGAAACGGACTTCAGTTTCTGGTTAAAGTGGATAAAAAATGCTGTCTAAGTCAAAATTTCAAAGACACATACTGGACTTTCCCCTACCCTGTAAAATCCTGACCCTGTTTCCACTACCAGGAGTCACCTGGTCTCCAGTGTTCCTGAAGATGCATCAACTGAATAAAGTTTTTCATTTCTATTTGAATCCCTTACACTGTTTTCTCTCAACAGCTGAAAATATTCAAGCAGTAGGGGTGCTAAAAGTGAGTCTCATTTTGAAGTTGAGGGGATGGAGGTGAGTCTTATACTGCTTGCTGTCAGTCTATGACAT
Source organism: Macaca nemestrina (assembly GCF_043159975.1). Lineage (NCBI taxonomy): Eukaryota > Metazoa > Chordata > Mammalia > Primates > Cercopithecidae > Macaca > Macaca nemestrina. Next base: position 365,878 of record NW_027257565.1, read on the forward strand.
ATGCCTGGCAGTTAAGTGTTCAGATGTGGATGGAACAGTAGAAGTTTTTTCCTAACCCCTTGGGCTAGAGGGACAAAAGTTACTTATTTTCTGCCTGGTGGGGTCCTGTTACTTAAGAGAAGGATGCAGCAACTTGCTAGTCTGTCTGTGAACAGCTGGGATGGGATGGGGATGGCAGTGTGGGCTGACATGAGGAAATGAATGCTTCTCCTGGATGAAGGCCCTGGTACCAGGACTAAGTCAGGAATCTGATCTGCATACTCGTGGAGGAACTGGAGTTTGGCACTCTAGACTGTTGGAGCCCTTCAGAAGGCCTGTTATTAGGACTGTGACATCCTAGCAAGATCAGATTATAGCAAGTGTGACTCACTGCTCTGTCCTGGGGCATAGAATTAGAACTTCCTCACTTCCTCTTCTTGAGGTTAGGACAGCCCAGAGACTGTCAAAGGCAAGGTTAAACATGTGGTAAAGGGAAGGTTGGCTCAGCAGGGAAGAAGTAAGAAGTCTGTGTAGGCTGGAACCCAGGCAGGAGCCTGCCCACACCCTGTATAAAGTGGTGGAGGAATGCCTTAGTTTGTCCATTTTTATCTTGGTAGAGTCAGCATGGCTCATGCCAGAATGGAGGTCAGAATAACAGAATATCTGAATGCAAGAGAAATTTTACTTTGCTTATCTGTTGACTTTTGCCCTGGGAGGAATAATGGATGTTGGAGAAGTTGCAGATTAGGATATCCAGTTTATGGAAGTAAAGCAAAAAAACAACACCTTTCTCCATCATCTGCAGTCCACCAAATAGCCCCAATACATATATACACACACATGTTTAATTAAACAGCCATTTAGTGAGCAGCAAGGGGAGCAGGGCTCTTACAGGTGGGGTTAGATACAAAGATGCCTGTCTTGAGATGGCACTGTTGCTTTGAAGCAGTTTTTAGTTCAAACAGGGACATGCAAGCATGGCGACACATGAGACTGCTAGCTCGAGTAGATCAGGACCACGGGGAGCCCCACACTCTGCTTGATGAATGAAGATAATCAGTCTAAGGAACCCAAATGGTGACTCAGGCACTGTGCCTGGTAAGGAAAGACAACAGAAGGGACTGGTGCTGAGAACTGAGGACTCACTGGGACTAGGAACGGGGGACCCCTATGCCTCCCACCATTCTCCTTACACAGCACATGTTCAGGCAGACCCCTCCCTTGTGCATCTCCCATCCAGGTGTCTTCAGCCCACTCTCCCACCTGCCTTTAGGCACAGCCCTGGGAGAGAAAGCCACACATAGAACAGCAAGGCCATCTGCTTCTGCAGCTCTTGTTAAACTTTACCTGTCAGGTTGAAGGGAAGTTGACATTTCCTTAAGATGGTATTTCATCAGGTGAGGTGTTCCTCTATTTTTACCAAAGGGAGGAGAAACTTAGCTTTTCATGGAGAAGACCCCTTAAATACTAAAAAAAAAAAAAAAAAAAAAAAAAGCCCTTATTTGGTCAAGTTTTCCAATTTTACCTGGGAAATACAGCTTTTCAACTTTCTGGAAGTCAGTATGGAAAAACATTTATGTCTACACCTGTATATGTATACACATATATATGTGTTGTATATACGTATGTATGTGTGTGCACATATGTGTGATGTATTTGACAATGAGATTCCTACTAATTAACCTAAATTATAGACCAGAATTGAATACCTGCTATGTGTCAGATCCTATGTTGGAAATATATAAATGAATCAGACATTTCTTATTCTCCAGGAGCCTATAACCAAGTAGCATAGGAGGGCAGAGTGTTAGATAACTAAAGTATAATGGGGAAAAAAGTGAGAAGGAGGAGAGGGAAATTACAATAAGGGAATGTGTGGTACCTTAAGATTTCAATTCAGAAGTCTTTTAGAATACAGGTCAATGTCAGGCATTAGAGTAGAGGTCAATGTCAGACATTTAAGAGTTCAGAAAATCTTACATTTAAAACTTCTGATTGATTTATCTGTGTCTATTTCTCCTATTGAATTAACTATTTTGCAGTCAAACTCCTCCCCCACCACCCCAAATTGTGATAATTCACTAAATATCAGACATTTATAGTGGCTGATCAGGAAAATCCTGTAACGATCCAAATCCATGGTGATAGCTACATCTAAAAACTGTAGTTGGAACATTAAGGAAGTACTTTCTAGCTGTTGGGATTTTATCTCATTCAATTCTAGGACTAATATTTTATTTATTTTCTTATACATGTCAAACATAGAATTCCAAAATAAATTCATTATACCGTTTAAGAATATACATTGTGCAATGTATGTTTATTGCAGCACTATTCACAATAGCAAAGACTTGGAACCAACCCAAATACCCATCAATGATAGACTGGATAAAGAAAATATGGCACATATACACCATGGAATACTATGCGGCTATAAAAAAAGAATGAGATCATGTCTTTTGTAGGGACATGGATGAAGCTGGAAGCCATCATTCTCAGCAAACTAACACAGGAACAGAAAACCAAACACCACATGTTCTCACTCATAAGTGACAGTTGAACAATGAGAATACCCGGACACAGGGTGGGGAACAACACACACCAGGGCCTGTTAGGGGTTGGGGGTGAGGGGAGGGAGAGCATTAGGACAAATACCTAATGCATATGGGGCTAGATGATGGGTTGATAGGTGCAGTAAACCACCATGGCATATGTATACCTATGTAACAAACCTGCACGTTCTGCATATGTATCCTGGAACTTAAAAAGCAAACAAACAAACAAACAAAATATTTATGAACACATTGTGCATTACTTTCATGTTCAAAGAAAGCATATCACTCACATATTGACGTATGAAAAAGAAACATTAAATTGAGTGTGCTCTTTTTTTCTGAATTGTGGTATAATCCTATAAAGCAAAATTCAGGGAGTTTTAAAAATGCACATTGTCTTTGCCCCTTCAAACATCCCCTTTTGGAAAAGGCATATTACTGTCTTGATGGGAGGAAGAGAGACATTATCGTTACTCTTAAATCTTCCTCTCTCATCCATAAGCATCAGTTCTAAATTGTCATGAAATTCAAATAATAGCTTGATAAATTTTTCCATCCAGGTTAAAGAAAAAGAATCATTTGGATACTTCTCTAAAGATTAAGCATTCCTTCAGAGTTCAATTTACCCACATTACCTTTTAAAGTTTATTCATTTCATTTGTTCATCCATTCATCCATGAAAACATTTATTGAGCACCTATATGTGTCAAGCACTCCTTTGAACTCAGAGATATGAGTTAACAAAAGACAAAAGAAAAATCTACCTTTTGAATGTTAGGTTCAATGCAGCATTTCAGAAAAAAATTAAAAAGTGAAAAATGTAATATATTACCTGTTGCTAAATGCTGTAGAGAAGGATAAGATAGAACACGGCCTGTGGTTGAGTTTTGCAGTTCAGCTGGAGCACTCAAGAAAGGCTTCACCAAGGTGACATTCGAAGGAAGCCTGGAAGGAACTGAGCGCTACCCCTGTGCAGATCCAGATGAGCAGACAGGAAGCAGCAAGCCCAGGCCCAATTTTCCAATCTGAGCTATTGCAACTGGCCTGCACACCGGTGTCTCTCCTTCTGCTCTTCTCACCTCCACTAGACAATTAGCAACACAAGAGTTAGAGTAATCCTATTCAGAATATTTCAGTCCAATGACTCTGATCAAAAGCCAAAGTCACCAAGTGGCCTGCAAGTCCTCACATTGTCTTGACCTTTCGTGTTGAATGTATACACGCACTAAATTCTCCTTATTCATAGTAGTTATATTCTATAGTCATCTTGACCCAAGACACTGAATAAGCCAATACTGAAAACATTGCTCCTACAAGAAATATGTACCTCTATCTGTCCATCCATCCATCCATCCATCCCCATATCTGACATAAATTACAATCTTAAATCCTAAAAACACCTCATTCTGGATTTTCTTTATTTACAAAAGAGAAAATGAGACTCAGAAGCAGTAAGTGAGTTGCCTGAAGCCACCCCATTAGCAGGAGCCAGAGTTGAGATTCAAATCCCAGTCAACTGGCCCCAGAGCTAGAACTTCATGCACTGCCCTATGCTGTGCCTATGGCCTTCGTCCTTTCTGTGGGAGAGCTGGAACAGGGAGACAGCGGTTGTCTCATTCAGCCTCAGCTGGCTACTTGCACAGGGGCTACTCTATTGATGTGGGGGTTACAAATACATTTTAGCAAGCAGACAAATTCACAAATATGAATCTGTAGATAATAGTGAGGACTGGATGAATATAGACATATACAGTTATGCACCACATAACAGGCTTTTGTCAACAACGAATCACATATATGATGGTGTTCTCACAAAATTATAATGGAGCTGAATAATTCCTGTCACCTAGTGATGTCCTGACGATCCTGACCTCATGTAGGCCTAGGCTGATGTGCGTGTTTATGTCCCTTATTTTTCACAAAAAAAAGTTTCTAAATTTTTTAAAAATCAAAAATTTCAAAAATAGAAAATCTTATAGAATAAGGATATAAAGAAAGAAAATGTTTTTGTACAGCTGTGCAATGTATTTGTGTTTTAAGCTGTTATTGCAAAAGAGTCAAAAAATAAATGTTTTGAAGAAAATTAAAGTGAGCTAGAGTTGATTTACTATTGAAGAAAAAATGGTTTTTATAAATTTAGCATAGCCTAAGCCTACAGTGTTGATATAGTCTACAGTAGTATACAGCAATGTCCTAGGCCTTCCCATTCACTCACCACTCACTCACTGACTCACCCAGAGCAACTTCTAGACCTGCAAGCTTCAATCACAGTAGGTGCCCCATACGATGTACTCTTTCTTATCTTACATTGTGGGTTTCTTTTGTTTGTTTATTTTTGTTTTTTGAGATGGAGTTTTGGTCTTGTCACCCAGGCTGGACTGCAATGGCACGATCTTGGCTCACTGCAACACTGCAACCTCCCCCTCTTGGGTTCAAGTGATTCTCCTGCCTCAACCTCCCTAGTAGCTGGGATTACAGGCGCCCAACACCATGCCTGGCTAATTTTTGTATTTTTAGCAGAGATGGGGTTTCACCATGTTGGCTAGGTTGGTGTGGAACTCCTGATCTTAGGTGATCTGCCTTCCTCGGCCTCCCAAAGTGCTGGGATTACAGGCGTAAACCACTGCGCCCAGCTTTACATTGTGTTTTTATAGTACCTTTTACATAAACACTTACCACTCACTCACTGACTCACTCTAAGCAACTTCCAGTCCCGTAAGCTCCATTCATGAGAAGTGCTCTATACAAGCGTACCATTCTTATTTTTATGCGATATTTTTACTGTACCTTTTCTGTGCTTCGGTATGTTTAGATACACAAATACTTACCATTGCATTACAGTTACCTACAGAATTCACTACAGTAGCATCTGTATAGGTTTGTAGCCTAAGAGCAATAGGCCATACCTTATAGCCTAAGTGTGTAGGTAAGCTATACCATGTAGGTTTGTGTAAGTACACTCTGATGTTCACACAACAAAATTCCCTTATCATGCATTTCTCAGAACATATCCCTATCATAAAGCAACATATCA